>NC_068363.1:69386114-69686114 GCF_020536995.1 Dreissena polymorpha | reverse complement strand
TAAGTATGGCTCCCTGTAAGTGACCACATATAATGATTACTAAAACATGCGTGTATCTTAAATTGAAAATATAAAGTAAATATTGAGAAATGGCGTTGTTGCACGCTTATGTTCACCTGAGTTTCCAGAGGGAAAATAAAGCAATAGGTTCAACTATCTTTCGTGTTCACTCTTTTCAAAATAAAAGTCGTCTACGTGGGAAAATGACAAAACGACGCTTTAGTTGTTATGCAGGAAAATAAACATTGCGTTAATAGAACCATAGACCATACTTCTTTATCAGTGCAACCTATTGATATAAAAATAAAAGCATATCATTGAGAAAAAAAGCCTTAAAAGGAAGTGACTCAGATACATTTAGCAATATTTTTTTAAACACCTTGAAAGAAGAATGTATGACAAATCCTACACAATCTTGCATCAGCTTATAAATTATTTATCAATATGTGCATAATAAAGTTGTCCGAAACGTTTCTTCCGCTTTTACATTATTATACACATATTACAAGATTTATCTGATAAAATCACCCTGAAATGGAATATCTTTTAAAGCTAGAGGTAAACTTATGTAAACAAAAATGTGAAAACTATAATTTCAGATAAGAGAGTTAAGATAGCACTAAATCACTCACTTGTGTTACGACTTTAAGAGAAGAAATATTTTTCGAAGTTATAAAGCCTTAAAAGAAATTCATTAACCATGTATCGTCAAGCTTTGGGCAGTCTTAATCAAATGAATTGAAAATACTGTTTCTTTTTGCTGCTAAATTAGGAACAAAGAGCCATTTCGAACTATATACGAAAATGACATAATCTAACTTTTTAAGTATAGCATACTTTTCAGGATTATACATCATTGAGTTGTTTAAATGGTTAAATGTCAGCTTATCTACATATTAACGGATATTATAAGTGAAAATAAAATTGTGGTGAGTTTAATTTGCATACTCTTACCGACTTTTCTAACGTCAATTTCGTTTAACCAATACATTTGACCATCTGGATAAGTCTTATTCCAAAAGTAGGTCAATGTTAAAGTCAAGATGACCCAAACACCAGTTTCAATAGACCTCATTCAGTTCATTGCAGTTGTAGCACACAAACCTAAGCAATAGCATTACGCCGACTCCAATAATCGGTTGAGTTGTTAAAGTTCTAACTTGACCTTGCCACGATAGCGACGAATACCCCCGACGCCGCATTAGGTAATATGTAGCAAGTTGTAACAATGCAATATTTGACACTGGGGCTAGGCTAGTTTTTGACCACAGGGGCAATATTTGAACATAGTTTGAAAATAGCCTAAATACAATATCATATACCAAATCTTAAAGAATTGGAATTTATGATTTCAGAGGAAATATTTTAAAAGTCATTTTGCTATATAAAATTATATTATAATACTAAGAATAAGGCCAATACAAATTATTACATACTATGTATTACACATCTCACGTTAAAATTTCAGAGATGTATAGTTTTGATAAATAAGTTAATAGTAGTATAGTCTCTCTTTTGTTATGTGTAACGGGGGACGAGAAGAAATCGTAAAAGCACAACTTCGTATACCGTAAGAAACTGGCAAAGTTTAATTGTGTACGTTAAACAGTGAACCGGAACTTTTTCCTACATAGTTCTAAATACGGACAGACAGACGGCCATACATACGTACATAATGTTTCCCTTCATTCATTCCATTTTTTTAGTTAAATATTCCGATCTCTATACCTCTATACCTCTTTTTCATGTTTATTACCGGCTGTTTCATGTGTATGTTCACTTATAACAATAGAAAACGTCGTTTTGTTTCAGACCCATGCAGTGCCGTAACGTGTCAAATCCGTTTGATACATTATCGATGATGAGTTTTGATAAACTAAATAGCGAACCCGAATTGTATTTACTATTTGAAAGGTCACTAAAATTCTCACCAAGTGCATCGCTTCAATTTTTTTTCAATATATTAATATTGAAATTATACGAACACTTTTTTTCTTTAGAACAAACAAATCTAATGCAAACAAAACCGCAATATTGTGAGGTATAAATTATTGATGGCAACTCGTTCTTTTCATTACCCTTATAACGATCAACGCACAGCTGCGTAAACATCCTTGTCAACTGATAAGGGTAACCAAGGAGACGACGTATTATAAATAGTCATATCTCCAGACATAACGCACATAAGTCGACCTGGTGTTTGATAGTGCGTCGATTTGCCTTAAAAAAATAATTTGGAATAGAAATAACATGTAATGGATGTTAAGGTTTGTTTCATTGCGTATGTACTTAACGTTGTTTTATTTCTTTAGGTTCGCGACATGATTCCATCGGCGTTCTTGGTGGCGGTGGTATTTCTTTCGTGTTCCTACGTTGTGCGATGTAATGTGCCGAGTACGTAAGCCAATATACTTATAACTTCTTTTTAATGTCTTGTCCAAATTAGAGGTATACTACGTATAACATGCCAAGCGTATGTTTACACAAATCTATTTCTTAGAGGTGTTCTTCATTTAGGTATTATTTATTTATTTATTTACTATTATTATTATTATAATTCAGAAAACACATACAACTTTTTCCACCTCAACATTAGTAGAATGCAATAAATACGAAAGTCAAAGTAATCGATACCAATTCCGCTAGGTTATTCCTTTTAAATGAACGTCTTGACAATTAAGAAGACAATTTTGAATATGTTTTTTTTGAGCTTATCTTTTCTTTCAGGTCCATGTGATGCAACGGTTAAGTGTGCAAATAGTATGACAGTTTGTGAAAATGGTTTATACGTAAGACTTTATAAATTATATGGCAGTTTGTTTGTTTTATTCTCCATATAAAACAATAGAACGACGGAATTGCATCTGTTATAAACATGTATTTGTATGGAATGCTAAGAAGTGAAATGAACTGATACATTAAAACAAACATATCGGTTTAATCTCCTTTAAAAAATATTGTCTTGTACCACTCGTTAAATAAAGCTTGCGTCATATGAGTTCTTGTTTATTTATGATTTGTTTTCAAACCCATGTTCAGAGGCCGATTAAGTATGCACAATTGAAACTACAACAACCGTAGCAACAACTATAACAACAACAGGTGCAGCTTCACAAGCATCGAGTTCTTCTTCGGCAACAACAACTACTGTGGCAACAACAAATACTACGACACCTACTCGTAAGTGTACCACTTGCCATCCTAATATCGATGAAGTATTACCAAATATGTATGATTATTATTTCGCGCTACGCTGTTTTGATACTTAGTAAAAACTGACAAATGTTTATAATCACTATAAAATAGTGTTAACTTTAAGTGCAAATTATTGCCCGCTTGGCTTAAATTCCGTTTCATAAAGAATATATATATATTGTTATATTTAATGCAATGATTGTTTGCACCTAATATCGCTGTCATATTGCTCTTTTGTTATAGGACAACAAAATAACTTCCTACATATTCATATTTAATAAATATCAGTACTTGTACAAATCTTCAGCACCAACTGGCGGCGGAAAACGAAGAAGACGCAGTACAAACCAACAGGAGTGTGTTTCAAACGCAAGTTGTGTATCAGGCAAACAAACCACACTGATATGCGCGTGTAATGATGGCTATACTGCAGATAATGGAAAGTGCAACAAAGGTACAATAAACACAGCAAAATTCGTATTGTATTAAATAGACATATCGACGGTATATTTTCCCCGAAATATAGACATATTTAAAAAAAAAAAGATTGTTCCCACTTTTAAATCGCATTTTCTTAATTTAGCAGCATTAATATAATGATAATGGTTTATGAACAATGGAAAAGGTTTCCAAATTATTTTCCAAAACAAGGTCACGTGGAACTAGCGCCTATGAAATTTTCGAAGTTCAATTTCATTTATTATGACTTAACAATGCTAAACTACTTTTTTCCCGAGCCAGAGAACAGTGTCTCTTTTACAATTTTGTATATTTATACAAATATATAATTCTGTTGATAGTCATATTACAAAAATAATACCAACTTGATAATCAATCAATTAGTGTTATCTTTCAAAAGCAACTAAAACCAAATCAGACCCCAAATGCATTCGTTTTCCATACACGTTTTATGTTTATTCCCACGACTCCTCTTAAATCAAGCACATTCTCAAGCGGATGTGTTATGTCCGGCTTATTATTCATTTATTTACTTTACGGTGGTGTTAACATTTAGGGACTGTATTTTCAAGGTGATTAACAACCTCGTGTATAAGCTATTATAAAATAAGTGTGTTTTACGTGATGTGCATATGTTTTCACAATTAAATACACCATACCGTATACTTACTATCCTTTTCAATAAGTAATGCTCAAAGCCCGACAAATAAATTTCAAATGTATTCAAGTAAGGTATATAATATTTTAATTAGTCTACTTTTCTGAATTCTCTTCAGATCCTGAGAATGGCGCCGGACATGTGAGAGTGACAGAACTTTTTAGTGTCATGGTGACGACAGTTCTGCTGTTTCTAATCTAGAAAACCCTTCAGTGCTGCAGTGGTACCATTGCCTGCCATTTGTAAATAACTATATATCTTTAAGAATTGTCATGGAACAAATATTTTGTAAATACTTAAGACAAAACCAGTCGTGTACAGTTGACAGCATTTAGTTTGTATCTGCATAACCCTTTGAGTGTTCATTTATCAATACAGAACATATATTTTCAAACGCTAAAACAACTACAACAGAATCAAAACTTTCTCAAACTTACGATTTCACAAACAGAAAGCAGACACTTAGAGCGGTGTGCTTTGTATATAATTGATGCATGATCTGGCTTTGAAAGTGCTCGTGAAACGTGTCTACAGTTGTCATCGAGAGTATACATGTATGTGAGTTCCGGTTGTCTGCGCATGCCTGATGAAGCCGTAGTGCCGACCATCTGGCAATGCCAGGTCTATCGGAACAGTGTGGTCCCTTGTAGGCATCTGAGCGCCACTTTTGGTCGGATATTTAGTTATCAAAAGAAATAGACCTACATATTAAATATTGTTGTTGTATCTGTCTAATAATTGAACCTGTATGTTAAACCTCCACGAAATCCGTAATGCCTATATAAATGAGCACTATCACACAAATAATGCATATGAATAATATTCGTATACAGCTATTTTGACAACACTCAATCCAAAACAAATACATTCGTTCATAATGAAAAAAGCTGTGGCTAGGTTACAGTATTCGAATACATTTAGATAAGCAATGGAAAACTATCTAAAACTAATCATGTTCATTTATTGTTTGTTTGGAAGACATGTGTTAAGTAAAAGACACCACTAATAATATTATGTTTTTAGTCCTTAGTACAGTGGGAGCGTTACTGTTCACTAATAAATCGATGTTTTAAAGTGGAAACTTAAGCTGGAAACACTTGCAAAGAAGGGTTATTCTCAACTTTAAAGTAGCTTGAACAAATGTTGATTAAGAACAGTACACTTTGATAATTGTCGGGTTCTTTCGTATTGGATGACACACTTTTTTTTTTTCTCAAATGCAGTGCGGTAAGAATTCTCTTTAAGAAAAAGGCACAGTCATAGTGTCCCTACATGCAACATGTCAATTTTATTTTAAACTTAAGTTTAAAGTTTTACATCAAATAAGTTAAGAATTGGAATACGTATATTGTGATTTGTATCATGGTTTCATAGTTACATATAATATCTTTATCTAGCTCAAAGCACACATCCGATAAACGTTTATTTTCCTTTATCATGTTGAAGGTTTTTATGTTTTTACATGCTATACAATTCAGTTCTTAAAACATTCGCACATTATATATTTTTTATTTGCAACATACATGAATGTGTTATTAAGGACGTCAACTTTGATACACGTAAAGCTAATTTGTATTTTAAACAGGCTCTAAAAACAAACGTTTAAAAAAAATACATACCCCCTACGTTTATGTTATGAATGTAAAAAAACACGAAAAAGTCAAGAATTGTTACAATCAAGATACATTTACACGATGAACTCTTAACAAGCAATATAATATTGAAATTGAAAAAGAAACAAAAACAATAATGTTAATAACGGATAATTAAAATGGAAATACGTAAAATGGTTCAAACACTTCACAGCCGTGGCCAAAATGGTCTCGAATAACATTTTGGTGTAGGTCGGTATCAACTTTTGTATTTAGAGTTGCCTTCAGATTGTATTCGCTATCTTAACACTATTAAGTGTAAAACGTTACAGTGAAATCAATAGTCTCAACGACATTATCAAACCAATGAACACTCTTTATGTTCAATTATACAACGGCGATTCCATGATGTAGGGTTTGCACAAAAACAAGCAAATGTAAGTTGTACCTAATATTACATAATATTATTGTACATGAATCTTTTGTTAACGTTGAACATATGTGTATCATGTGCCTCCCAATTTGCAATTTTGCATGTACATAATTATCATTAATATTTTAACAATTATAAATGATACTTATAAGGACGGCTTAAGTTATAATAGCCATTTGTAAGAGTAGCAAATCGCATAAAATGTTGTATGATTTTAAATAAAAACTCCCGCATAGGCAAAATATAATTTTTGTGTCAATTTACACGCTTGATCTCAACTAGTATCCACCAACTAAATAAACAATATGTACGCGATTGAAATGGAAAATGGACGGTTTGTATATACTGTGTCTATATATAAAGTGTTAGAGAACACATTGTTGAGTTTCACGTTACAGCGATGGCACCATGATATATAGGACCATGTCTTGAGTAGGAAATGTTCATACTGGCAAGACCAATATATCCCGCAATAAATCGTATACCAAAATATATATTTTTAATCAAGTGGTACGTAAAGACAGAATATGTGTCCGATTATCATGTTCGATGCTAACGCCCGCCGTTGTCATAGTTTGCATGTTGTCTAGTAAGAGAGAAGTTTAACGCGAATTTAGTGATACTTTTTTATACGGACAGACACATACAATATGACAAGCATCAAAAGTAGCTTCAAATTGTCGACAAAACCACTATTATGATAATGCTAGTTTGCATGTGAATATTGCATTCAATGAATGCATGTAGATTGTACGTTTATAATACGCTAAATGTTGACATTACGGTTTTCCTAGAAAAGCAAATGTCAAAAATCTACAATGATTATACACACACGTGCCCGTTATTGTTTTTTTAATGTTACAGTGTATATTATTCACTCACAAAGCAACTTAATCTGAGCATATACATTTGATTTGCGAATAATAACAAACAATCAAGGGATATTACTCTCCAATCTTTTCGAACAAAATGTGTAGGACCTACATTATGTGAAACTGTTACTTCCCTTGTCTGAGAGTATATTTTGACATTCAACCAATTGCAAAAACGACATGGTTGCATTGCGGATTGTGATTTTTAAATTCAGTTTTTCTCCCCTTTCATTCAGCATGTAATGAGCGTTGTCATTTCTTCAGGCATTATAGTTATCTTTTTGAAACGTTAAAGAAGATTATATTATGCTACCAGGCAATAAAGATATTTGATGTGACCAATGTTGACTCCAGGGGCATGAACCTTAACACATACATGAGTATTTAGCGATGTAATATACAAAAAATAACTGTGAGCATTTGGCTTTCATAGTGAGTGTTTAAAGCGTTCACTCATTACATACATTTTAGTACACGCATCCTATATATGCAAACAACTTCGAAAGATGGTTATAAGATGATCATTTCTGTTAAGTTTCGTCGAAATTATACCAGCTGTTTAGGAACAGATGTTCTGAAGATACCTCAAAATAAAAGTCATCATTGAAAAGTTACGTCAAACAAGTATATTGCTGCGCTGAAATGGCCCGGTGCGTTAAAAGTCACATGCCGTTTTATATGTTCAAAGAAATTTATCACTTCACCAATTATTTTGTTAAGGCGAACCAATAACGTCTGAGATTAAACGTGTTACGTATAGTCATGATAATGTTTAGTATTATCTATTCTATCATTTCTGTGAAATCCTCAACATCATCATCAATGAAATATTCATTAGTAACTTCGTTAATCTTAACAATGCTATAGAACGGGTGTTCGTATTTGACATGGTTATTTGGTTTAAATTTATTTATTACGGCATTGTAACATATTCACAAGTTACATGACATTGACATAGAATTGGGCTAAAAGGCAAACCTTATTGGAGCCCTCTCCCGAAGGTGGTTGTTTGTATATACATGAAACAAATCCTTCTCCTTGTCTCCAATTTTAAACGAAGCTTGACCTTAATTGAGTCTCGAAACACCCGTAAACGTTGCGACATCTTTCTCCAGCAAAGGTAGCTGTTCGTCTTAAAATGCAATCTCACATTTATTTAAAACCGAACTGATAGTATATTACATTCTATTGTTATCATTGCAAACATATACACTTAAAAATAATGTAGCCTCTTATTTGAAGACATACATGTGCATTAGAGACAAATACACACTTCGAATGGCGAATCAGTAAATATATACGATAGTTGAAAAATATAATTAAATATATATTTAGTCGTCAAATTGTCAAAAAAAAAAAAGAAATCATTTGTTTATTTACTCAATATGACGGCCATTCTCTCCCGTTCCCTTCTGGTGAGACGATGTTTTAATACTTGCATTGGTGAGCTTACAAAGAATATTGTCTTCATTATAATAGCACGAATTTCAAAAACATATTTACAATCTTAACCCTTACAGCATTGTGCATATCATTTGGTCCGAGAAAGTCCTGTCTTTCTCAATTAACATCTTCAAAAACTTGCTAAAATAACGTAAATCATTTGTTGAAATAGAATCAAGTATATTGCATATCGGAAACAAGAAAAATAACTATATACAATATATATGGCACACAACGTGGATAACACATGAAGATTGCACGTACACTTGAACGCGTGTGGAAAGAAAAATCGACGTGATCTTTGAATAGTCGAGATATGAATTACATTTTATTTGCATGCAGTCATGATTTAATAATCGACACGTGCGCCACGATTGTACTATATACTGTACTATATAATTTCAACAATTAAAGAAATGTTAACTCGAAACAAAAAATATATGCATATATATATTATTCTCATAGTATCGCCCCTAAAATGTACTGGAAAATTAATGTGTTTTTAATTTTGAGATTTCATTCATTTGATGGTCATGCATGACTATTGCAAAGATCATGTTCATGACGTCCGGTGTTCAATGGAAAGTAGGTAATGTTTATTCCAGGACGATGCTATGCTTTTTAAGTTACGTAACACACAATTATGTAATTTTTTTATGGACCAATAGTAGCTTTATCAAATGTTTTATACTCGGCTTATTTTTTAGTAAAGTGTAAAAATATGTTAAGAAAAACATTCGCAAGAGGTTCTGTTTTCCATTAAGATACTATGTTTAGACTAAGAACATGCGCATAGTAGCAAACCTAAGGAATCAGAAGGGCCAATATTATAAGAACCATTGTACATGGTACAGATTACTACAGGGAGCTAAGTCTAGTAGGTATTTTGTCAAAACAATGCCAATTTAAATGCAGTTGTCGATGTTATGTCCAATTATACACATTTAACTATAAATTGAAATATAACATATGCTTGTGTTTGTATCTGTTCACTTCCAAAATTCTTATGTATTCATTTAGAAGAATGATAGACACTTTTTATGGAAAGGACTTGCAGTACAGTGAATACATGTCAGGTCAAATTTGGTAACGTGCAATAAGTTGCTTATAACATACACGTTTGCTATATGCAACGACAAGCACTAAAACTAAACATTTGATATCTGTAACATTCGCCTCTCTTGTCTTTGTTTCACCGTCGCAAAAAGTACTTTAGCGAGATGATGTATCGGTGATAAAATGATGATACAGATAAATGTCATTTACTTCGTCAAACGAACATAATCATTTCATTTCGGGACATATTTTTGGCTCCTTGTCAGTGACCACGTATAATAATTTCTAATAATGCGTGTGTCTTAAATTGAATATATTTAGTAGATATAGAGAAATTGTGTTGTTGCACGCATATGTTCACCTGACGTTATACAGTAAAATATACACTGCGTATACCAAACAATAGACCATACCAGTTTATCAGTGCAGCCAGTTGATATCAAATAAAACAAATAATTAAAAAAACAAGCCTTAAATGGCAGACTCAGAGACATCAAGCAATATTTATAAAAAAAAAATACACACACGTTAAAATAAGAATTTATGACAAATCCTGCACAATCTTGCATCATCTTAAAAAAGATTTATCAATATTTGCATGATAAAGCTGTCAAACAAGTTTTTAGTTCCGCTTTTACAGTAATACAAACATGACAGTCATCGGATAAATCACCCTGAAAACGTTTGAAGCTTGATGTATAAATATGTTAACAAATATCTGAAAACTATAATATATGATAAGAGGGTGTACATGTTACGAATTTGAACGAAGAAATCTTTTTTGAAGTTATTAAAGCGGCCTTTTCACAGATTTGGCATGTTAGAAGTTTGTCATTAAATGCTTTATATTGATAAATGTAAACATTTGATCTAAAAAGCTTAAGTCAAAAATCAAGAATAAAAGTAAAAAAAGATTAAAAAATTTATACGCTGGGTTTTGCGGTTTAAGCAACACTTCACTCTCAGTTTAAAGTTTAACAATTTAAGACATTGTGAAATACAAATATGTTACAAATAAGCTTATGAAACTGGTGTATTTTCCCGTAAAGCCTATTATAAGTTACAAAAATATTATCGCTTATGGCAAACTGGATGTAAACAAACCGCAGCTAAATTGCGTGTGTTGTTTTGAAGACACAGATGTTTACAACGTCAAGAACATGAAACACATTTTTCGAATAGTTAAAACAGATTTGTTTGCGTATTCCTAATAAAACAACCGGTGCGTGATTAGAGTGTTTAAGTATTAATATAGGATGTTTACTTGATAGAAAGATGAGAACATGTCAATTGTATATTTATTTAGATTAAATGTTCTTCACTTCAAGGAAAAGTTTCAGACCACAATTGTTTACATAAAAATACAACGTGCAATAAATAAAAAAATACATTTAAGAAACGTTTTGCAACGACAAGCCCTCCAACTAAATCTGTAATCTCTGTACCTATCGGCTATCTCTATCTAATTGTTTACAGTAATAAACAAGCATTGTTTATAGACAGCGCAATCAAAAATTCAATCGCTTTCATAATATAATTAACAACCCCCTTCAGTAACCTGATACTCAGAAGACATGTTTAAAAATGAATGTATGTATGTAACATAACTATATGTTAAACTTAAACCTAAAATAGTATAACTTACAAAGTATTGTGCCTCAAAGTGTATAAAGTCAGTAATGACCGATCGCATTTTATTATGGGAACGTTAACACGTCTGAAATTTCAAATGAATATATGCTGTAGATACAATAATGCATATGTGTGGCAAGCAAACGTTTACTTAACTTTTAAGTAAACGTGGAATATTTCATCTCATGTGCAGGACATAATTATGGCTCTTGGTCAGTGATCATATATCATGACCGCGAAGACATGCATTTATTTTCACTGTAATATCTTAAGCAGATATCGATACAGGATTTTGTTTATCTCATTAACCAGACTAAAAAAAGCAAATGGAGCATCTTTTATTCATATTCAAAATTGTCAAAATGGTGCTCTTTGACGTATGTAACAGACGCGATGAAACTCATTTTGCAAGAAAATGGCATAAACTGCGTTACACTAACAAGAGACCATATGACTTGTTCCAGTGCAGGCAGTTTATGTAGAAAATTAAAAAAAAAAAACTTAGAAAGTCCATGGCGTAACTAAGCTTAATCAAGCAAAATGTATTTTTTTCAAGCACGTAAAAACAAGAATAGATAACACCTCATAAACAATCTTTAGGATTATTTGCCGAATAAAGCTGCCCCAACCTTTTCTTCCGGTTTGACAGTATTGCAAACATATTCTTGAAATACGCTTGAAAGGTGATGTTAACTTAAAACAAAAAATATATTTTTAAGATAGAGGGAAGTTTAAATGTGAGCAACAAGCTAAAAAAATATCGAATGTATTTCGAGATCGTCCAAACATATATGATTATTCATTAACTAAGCACAATTATGCACCAATTACAAGAGAGAGCTTACAGTCTTTAAGAAAACTCCGAACTTAGATTGTTTTCCTGGTATTTTAATATAGCCACATCCGTTCGTACGTCCATTTGTAGTTTATCTAATGTAAAATATCACTTACTGGCTTAAGATAATTTAAATTTCAAATGAATATATAGTGTACTGTAAATACAATGATAAATACTTGTGGCAAGCAAATAATAACTTAATTTATAAGAAAACGTGGATTATGTCATCTCATTTTCAGGACATCATTTTGGCTCTTGGTCATATATCATGAACGAGAAAAGATGAATTTATTTTCTGTTGCATATCTTTAGCAGATATTAACTGGCATAAAATAATTACATTCATAAATGATTTACCAATCATGATAATGTTTTGTCTGGAATAGCTAACATAGGTGTCATGTCTCCAAATACCTTGCCATATTTTACATCAGTGTATACGCCTACGCCTCCGCATTCTTATAAACATAAAGTTTGAAATTAACAATTGCGGAAGATCTCTTCTTTGCTTCTCAACGTGTTCTAAGTAGTTATAAATCATGTACGTTGACAAGAGAAGCCATATATTTTCGGAACATTCGAGCTCAAATATTCGATTCATTTGCACGCACGCTGATGCCCACGTTGAAAGCATTTTCAGTATTGACTCATAGGGCATTAAACCTCCGAACTTTGGTATTTTATCGATTTTCGAACTTCCACTCTTGTCATATTTTCATTTTTTTTCATATTCATTATATAGATGTGCTACTCACATGTGTACTAAACAACTTTGAAAGTGGGTCACACGAGGACCATTCCTGTCACTTTTCTTCAAAATAATGTGTCAAACGGGAGGGCGGCTCGTGATGGCGCATGACACTCGACACATGACATACGACTCACGACGGATAAAGGTTACATAGAAAAAGCTCCCCCTGAACACATTTTTACACGCTGATATAATGCTAATGAGAGCACATAATATGTTTGTGCCCCTTAACACATGTGTACCACTCATGCCACAAAAAATGAATCTCCAATTGATGAACGCCAATAGAAAAGTGTGTTATTTATGGATTTGTTAAGGTTTCATGCGCATTTGGCAAGTTTAAATATTTACGTTTGAACAATGAAATATCAGTATTTTATTTACCCATAACAACGTGTCATGACTAGACGTTTCTCGAAGAGTTGAAAGAGAAAATCACACGCATGACAATACTTTAATATCACAATTCGAACAAGAAGTATCACTTAAAACAGATCTATGAATACCACCTAGTAGTGCCATTCGCATTTGACTGTGATGTAAAACATAGCAAAATATATAGCCCACGATGGCATGTACAGGAACAAGAATTACAGCCAGTTGAGGGTTTGTCAAGAGCTTACACAAGATGAACAAATCATCGCGTTCTAGAATGAACATCCACACAGCAAACATCTGCCCACATATGTGGTTACTGACTTATCTATGAAAACAATGTACACAAAGCAATGTATGAATACTTCCTAACTGGCATTTCACATTGCAAAAAGAATTATTTAATTAATACATGCGATAACATTAGAAAGAGCAATATGTATGTCTTCTTTGCTCTTTGATTACTTTTGTATTTTTTGACGTGGAACATAAAAATCAAACAAGCACAACTCCAAATATCGAAATAAACAATTCAATCAGGTTTTAATGTTGTACGTTGTGGAGTGGAGTAATTCTGCCGACAAAAGTGCGTCTACAGACGGAAAGAGATTCATGGTGATTTCCTTCGTTTATTCCGTTTTAGATAAATGTTTCGAGCTCAAAATGTCACAACGTCTTTTCAAACTGTTCATAATAATTATTGCCTGTTGCACTTGTAATAAACAAACACAGGGCCTTTAATATTCAGTTTTTAAAACAATACAAAACGGTATTAACGATTTAATAATATATCGACGGTGAGTTTTCATAAACTAAAGTCACTTAAATGATCACAAAATGATTAATTTCAATCCATTGTCTATATAATAAAATTGCAATAATAGTAAAAGTGTAATCGTTATAACAAACACAATTTATGCAAACAAAACGGCAATATTGTGGGTTATAAACGATTGATAACAATTCGATGCTTCCGAGGGCTCTTACGACCAGCGCACAGCTCTGCAAACATCCGTGTCAACTGATAAGGGTCACCAAGGAGACGTCGTATTATAAATAGACCTATCTCCACACACTTCGCATGTTGGTCGATTTGGTGTTTGTTAGTGAGTCTTTATCTTATTTTTGTTTTGGAAAAGTATTTACATGTAATTGTTTTATTGCGTGTACACGTGTCGTTGTTTTATTTCTGGAAGGTGCGCACCATGATTCCACCGGCGTTCTTTGTGGCGGTGGTATTTCTTCCGAGTTTCTAGGTTGTGCGATGCGATGCGCTCGGTACGTAAACTGATGTAATTTTAACTTTGTTTTAATTTCTTTGCATTATTATAGGTATATTAATTCAAACCATACAAAGAGTACTGCTTCGTTCAAATTATAACGAAACATATAGAATGCACATGTTCTTTTCGTAAAGCATTACATGGATAAATATTGTGAGAATATGTTTTTTTAATCAGTCTATGACAACAGCAGTAAAACGCATTGTATACAACGTTACACGTTACATAATAAGTTTTAAATTAAATGCAATGTCAAGGCCATCGATTCGGGCAGATAATCCCATAAACGTGAGTCTTTTAAAATTGATCAAAATATTTTCGGATATTACTCTTCACCCGTTGTTCCTTTCTTTCCGATTCATCTAATGCAACGACGTTATGTTCAGATAACACTACAGTTTGTGAAAATGGAATGTGCCACATACGTATGTCAATATAGTCAAAAAATGTTTCTTATATGAGAGCTGGTCGGGTTTGTTCATATTAAAGACAATTACGAGCAAACTATGTTAAACATTGTTTTGTAGTTATCCATTACGAGCATTTGAATAGAACGATAAATCTCAATACTTAATGTAAGTCGCATCTCGTAAAATATTATTATCGTTAAATACTCGTGAAGTAAATGGTGCGACATTTGCGTTCTGGTTATCCATGTTCAGAGGTCGGTCAAGAGTGCCAAACAGAAACTACAACAACAACTGTCGCCACGACTGTAACAACCGCTGCGCAAACACCCACAACCGCTGGATCCACCCAGCCAGTTGTCACTACCCAGACACAGAGTACAACAACGGTACTGCCCACTACTTTGGCATCTACAAGTCCGACGGAGTTAACCACAAAAGTTTCAACAACAGATGCTACTTCTCCAAGTAAACACTTATTAAAACATTATTGGTTGTCATGTATAAAAACACATGTGAACAGATTTTAAATGCCCATGTGTGTTTTGGATACGTTGTTAAGCTTGAATAATTAAAAAAATAAATAAGTTAATTTAAAACGCAAATGTTAAAGCAAGGACTGTTTGTCTCTAGGCGTTTTACATTAAGGATATTTTCTTCCGTTTATTGCATCGATTGTATGCACACAATATTGCAAATTTCACATTGCTCTCTCGTTAAAAAATGGTAGAAACAGTAATTTTAATTCTATACGTACATATTATTATTTATAAAGTATAAGTTTACTTGCAATTATTCAGCGGCAAATGGTAGAAGAAGAAGAAAACGAAGTACACAATTACAAGAGTGTATTTCAAACGCAAGTTGTGTGCGCGACCAACAGGGCGATCTGGTGTGCAAATGCAACGATGGCTACACTCCAGAAAATGGACAGTGCAAAGGTACACATATATTTTAATAAAAATCCGCATAATACGGCTGGATCGACGGTATTTCTCCGATATATTTGCATAAATTGAATAATGCATGTTCCCACTTTTAACATATATATCATTTGTAATGCAGCAATAATGTTGTCAGAATCGTCAATATAAAAGGAAGCAGTGTCTGAACTATTTTTTATAAACAAGATCTCAGTGATAATAGACTCGCGCCCGCATAATTGACGAAGTTCAATTTCATTCGTTACGCGTTTTGGTGTAGTTCGATATTCTTTTTCAGCTCCCAAGAACAGTTAAACAATGAAATAAATTATATGTTAAATATAATAATTTTGCCGAGAGTCTTTTCGGAAAATGAGACTATTGTGTTAATAAATTATTTTGTTTAAGCCTTCAAAATACAATTTTTACTAAATCTGCTAAGCCCCAAAATCCATCCGTTTGGTATACATGTTTTATTTTTATTCCCATGACTTCACTTGACTCGAACACATTTTCAAGCGGAATGGTTATTTCATACTTATTATTCGTTTCTGTACCTGACAGTGGTAACAAACGTTCAGGACTGCATTTTCTTTCCTGAAAACCAAATTACGTGTTCATTTGTATATAATATGCTTCATGTAAATAATTGTGTTAAACGTTATGTGCATGTTGTTTTTCTCAACAGTATAAAAAACTCATTATAATAACAAAATAATGTAGTAATCATATACTGCAAATGCATTTAAGTTAGTTATGTAATAGATACTTAAATATTCTTTTCTATTTCTTATTAATTAGCGCAAGGCCCTTACAATGACGCGAGACATTTGAGAGTGACGGTACTTGCCATTTCCATGGTTACTACAATGGTGCTGTTTCTCATCTAGCAAACCTTTCATCGCTTCAGCGGCTCATTGACTGTTCTTTTGCAAATGACTTTATATCTACAGGATTTATCAGTAGAACACATTTAGCTTGTATCTACATATAACTTTGAAAGTGCATTTATCAATACAGAAAATAACTTTTCAAATGCTGAAATAACTACAACAGAAACAAACTTGCAAAAACTTAGGATTTCACAAACAGAGAGCAGAAAATTCGAGCTATTTGATTTGCACATTTTTAAAACTTGATCTGGCTTTCAAAGTGCGTGTGCCCCGTGTCTACAAGAAAAATCAACGAGAGTGTACATGTATGTGAGTTCCGGTTGTCTGCGCATGCCTGATGAAGCCGAAGTGTCGACCAACTGGCAATGCTTGGTCAATCGGAACAGGGTGGTCTCCTGTAGGCACTTGAGCGCCGCTTTTGGCCGGAATTTTGTGAATAAAAGAAATAGACCTACGTATTAAATAGTGTTGTCTTATCTGCCTCATAACTGAACCTTTACATTAAACATTCTCCACGAAATCCGTATTGCCTATATAAATGAGCACTATCACACAAATAATGCATACGAATAATAGTCGTATACAGTACTTTTCCAACACTTAATGCAAAGCAAATACATTCGCATTCAATTTCGGTCGTTAATTCTGAAAAAAAAACTGTGGTTAGGTTACATTATACGAATACATTCAGATAAGCAATGTAATACAATCTTAAACAAAATGTGCATTAATTTTTTGTTTGGAAGACATGTTTTAAGTCCAAGAAACCACAAATAATACTCTGTTTTTTAGACCTGCGTGCAGTCAGCGAGTTACTGTTCACTAATAAATCGATGTTTTAAAGTGGAAACTTCAGTTGGAAAAACTCGCAAAGGAGGGTTACTCTCTACTATAAAGTAGCTGTAAAAAATGTCGATTAAGAACAGTACACTTTGATAAATGTCGGTTTTGTTCGGGTTGGATGACACACTTTTTATTTCTGAAATGCAGTACGGTTAGAATGCTCTTTAAGAAAATGCGCAGTCATAGTGTCCCTACATGCAGCATGTCAATTATACTTTGTTTTACTCAATTTTAAGGTTTCACACTAAATTAGATAAGAATTGGAATAAGTGTATCTTTATCAGTGATATTTATGATGGTTTCATTGTGACATATCATATCCTCATCTAGCTTGACGAACACATCCATTTGACCTTTATCACCTTTATGTTGTTTTTTTGGTTTGACATGCTATAAAATTCAGTTTTGAAAACACTCTCACGTTTATATTTATTTTTCGTACCACCTAGATTAATTCGTTACTAAGGATGTTAACTTTGATACACATAAAGCTAATTTGTACTTTAAACAGGCTCTTAAACAAACGCTTTTTCAAACAAATACATACCCCCTACGTTATTGTTTGGTATAATTTTGTAACAAATATGTGAGGAAATGCTACAATCACGCAGACTCACGCATACCATGAACTTTTAACCAGAAACATTATATTGATATTTAAAAAGAAATAAAGCAACAATGTTTTAACGGATAAGTAAAATGGGAATACGTAAAACAAAAAGTGCAAGCATTACAAAGCTGTTGCCAATATTTTCTCGAATAACATTTTGGTGTAGGTCGTTTAAAACGGTTGTATTTAGAGTTGTCTGCGGATTTCTTTCGCTACCTGAACACCATTTCTTGTAAAAAATTACAATAAAATCAATAGTCTCAACGACATTGTCAAACAGATGAACACTCTTCATATTTAATTAAACAACGGCGATGCCATAACGTGGGGGTTGAAAAAAGGCAAATGTGAGTTGTACATAATATTTACGTACATGTTTCTAGATGTATGTTTTATAAACGTTGGTCATATGTTTATCATGAGCCCAAAAATTGCATTTTTGCATCAATGTACTCATTATTAAAATGTTATCAAATATAAATAATATTTATAACGACGCCTACATTTAATTTAACCATTCGTTTGGGTAGCAAATCGCACAAAATGTTGTATGATTTTGCATGAAACTCTCGTATGAGCGCAATGTGAATTTTGTGTCCATTTGAACGAATTACATGACCTTTTATCTGCAAACTAAATTTAAAAAATCTAAACGCGATTGAAAGGGAAAATGGACTGTTTGTATAGTCTGTGTCTATTTACAACTTGATAGAGAACACACTGTTGACATTCATGTAACAGCGATAGGACCATGATATATAGGACAATGTCTTGTGTAGGAGAAGTTCACACTGGCAAGACCAATATATCCCTAAATAAATCGTATAACAAAATGTATATAATAAATGAAATGGTACCCACAGTTAGAATATGTGTCCGATTATCATATTCACGCCCGCCGTTGTCATAGTTTGCAAATAAGAGAGACGTTTAACGCGAATTTAGTGATGCTTTTGATGCGGGCACAAATATAAAATATGACAAGCATACAAAGTACTTTAATATTGTCGACCAGACCAATAGTATGGTAATGTAAGTTTGCATATGAATATTGCAGTCAATGCATGCATGCAGATTGCACGTGAATATTGCGCTTAATGTTTAAATAAGGTTTTCATAGAAAAACAAATGCCCAAAATCCACAACGACACGACTCACACGTGCCAGTTATTGTTTTGTAAAAAATGTTAATGTGACAGTAAATACTATTTACGCACTAAGCAACTTAATCTAAGCGTATACCTTTGTGAATAATTGCAAACAATCAAGGGAGATTACTATTCAATCTATTCGGACGAAATGTGTAGCAGTTATATTCCATGAAACTGTTATTTCGCTTGTCTGTGCGTACATTTTGACATTTCACCAATCGCAAAAAGACACGGTTGTACCGCGGATTGTGTTTTTTAATTCAGTTTTGCTCCCCTTTCATTCAGAAACTAATGAGCGTTGTCATTTATTCAGACGTTATGTTTATCTTTTTGAAACATTTAAGGATATTTTATTTTGCTACCAGGCAATAAACATATTTGACGTTGCCAATTTTGACACCAGGGGCATGAGCCTAATCACATACATGACTACTTAGCGCTGTAATATAACAAAAACAAACAATCTGAGCATTTGGATTTAATAGAGAAATTGTTTAAAGCGTTCACTCTTTAAATACATTTTCGTACACGTATCCTACATATACAAACAACTTTGAAATAGGGTTATCAGATGATCACTTCTGTAAAGTTTCGTCCAAATTTTACCAGCAGTTTAGAAACAGATATTATGAAGTTTCCTCAAAATAGATGTCATCATTGAAAAGTAGCGCGCCGTAAGTCCACAATATCAAAAATGTCAAACAAGCATATTACAGCGCTGAAATGGCCAGGTGCGTTAAAAGTTGCATGCCGATTAATATATTCAAACAAATTTATCATTCCACCAAGTATTTTGTTAATGCGAACCAGAAATGTCCGATATAAAACGTGTTTACTCATACTCATGAGTATATTTATGTCTCTCTATTCAATCAACAATGTGAAATCCTCAACATCATCATCAATGAAATAATCATTAGTAACTTCGTTTATTTTAACAATACTTTCCATAGGAGCGGGTGAACGTATTAGACATGGCTGTCTGTATATAAATGTAAACAATCCTTCGAAATGTCTCCAATTTAAAACGAAGCTTGACCTTAATGGTCCGCTCACTTGAGGAGTCTCGAAATATCCGTAAACGTTGCAATATCTTTCACCAACAAAGGTACCTGTTCGTCTTAAAATGCAATCTCACGTTGACTTCAAACTGAACTGACAATGTATTACATTGTTGTTATCATCTATTTCTTTAAATAATGTAGCCGCTTATTTGAAGACATACATGTGCATTAGAGACAAATACACACCTCGAATGGCGAATCAGTAAATATATAAGATAGTTAAAAATATAATTTTTTATATATTTAGTCGTCAAATTTTCAAAAAAATGAAATCATTTGTTAGTTTACTCAATATGACGGCTATTCTCTCCCGTTCCTTTCTGGTAAAACGTTGGTGTAAAAGACTTGCGTTGGTGAGCTTACACAGAATAATTTCTTAATGTTAAAGCACGAAAACACTAATTGCAATCTTAAAGACACTAACAGCATTGTGTATATCATGGAGGCCGAGAAAGTCCTGTCATTCTTTATTAACATCTTCAAAAACTTGCTAAATTTAATTCAAACATTTGTTGATATTGCATCAAGTATATTGCTTATCGGACACAAGAAAAATAACTTATTAAAAAATATATTTTTCACCTAAAGTCAAATAAAAATTTTGTTTTTGTTGTTCACATACCGGAATACTTGTGATATTATGATGGACTTCACAGGAAGATTGCATTTACGCTTAAACGCGTGTGAAAAGAACAGTCGACGTAATCTTTGACTAGTCGATGTATGAATAATATTGTATTTGCATGCGGTCCTGATTTAATAACCAACAAGTGCGCCACGAGTGTTCTTATATATAATTCCAACAATTAAAGAAATTATAACTCGAAACAAATATATAAATATATCCCTTGTTAACATAGTATCGTGTCTTTAACGAAAACCCTCAAGAAGTGCTGGAAAGTGTGTTTTTTTTAAATTTTTTATCAGGTTTAATTTTTATGATGGTTATGCGTGACTACTACGACCACCATTCTCATGATTTCCGATGTTTTTGGAAAGTATGTCATGTTTATACCAGGGTGATGCTATGATTTTTTAATTACGTAACACACACTTATGTTAGTTTGTTTATGGATCAATAGTATCTTTATCACATGTTTTATATGCCTCTTATTTTTGAATAAAATGTAAAAATATTGTAAGAACAACATGAGCAAGAGTTTCGGTTTTACATTAAGATACTATGTTTAGACCAAGCATATTCGCATAGGAACAAACCTTAGCAAACAATCAGATGGGACGATATTGTGGGAACCATTATACATGGTACATATTACTACAGGGAGCTAAGTCGAGCCAGTATCTTGTCAAAACAATGCCGATTTAAATGCAGTTTTCGTTGCTATGTCCATTAATACACATTTAACTATAAATTGACATATAACACATACGTGTTTTTGTATCTTTTCACTTCCGAAATTCGTATGTATTCATTAGGATGACCGATACTTCGGATAGACATGCTTGATGGAAAGGACTCACAGTACAGTGAAAACATGTCAGGTCAAAATTGTTAACGTGCAATAACGTGCTTATAACATACACGTTTGCGACATGTTTGCAACTCAAACACTCAAACTAAACATTTGATCTCTGTATCAATCGCATATCTTGTCTTTCTTGCACCGTCGCAAAAAGGTACTATAGACAGAACATTTATCGGCCGTCTATCGACGGTGTTTATACAGGATTACTCGGATGTGATGTTTTTTTGAAGGCCATAATACGCAGGGGATTTTCTTATGCAAAAATTAAAAAACAATTATGAGCAGACGGCTTAGTCGCCACTTCAGATCCCAACGCAATATAGTCGATTTGCAATTAATTATTATCATTCTTGGGTATCATTATAGAATAATGGGCTACCACAATGTGATCCACTTCATCCATTTTTGCCTCAAACGAAATAGATTATCATATAAGAGGCCCTTATTATTGAATAATCAGTACTTAAAGATACAAAAATAAAATGAAAAAATATTAAATGTAAATGAAGTTTAAAGGAAGCTTCTCAGTTGAGTCAACAAATGTAAAGTATGAAAAACGTTCAAATCATGACTTGATAAGACAACATTTTAAGTCGTGCATATTGCTAATGCCGCTTATCAATATTTTCGTACTTAAGCTTCCTTCTTCCGATTCGACAGTATTACAATTATCGATGTTCAGTCAATAATCTGATATCACCTTAGAAACGATGTCTGCATTAGAGAAGTGTAATGCTGTAAATTTAAACCCCAAAAATTAAAAGTTCAAACAAGAAGGTTGAGCCGTCCCTGTATTGCATGCCTGTATTATAAATCAGAGAGAAGAACGTGCGTTCAAAGTTATTTTGCATAAAATGTCTACATGAACTATGTGACCAGAGGCCTGGCCGTTCAGTTTTAAGTCCAGATGCTTGATTTGGACATTCACACTTATATAGTGCCATACAATTTTCTTTCCCTAAACGAAATTCAACAACCCGTTTGTTCATTATCTAGTAGAATTTGCGAACTAACAGGGATTAAATAAAATCGTATTCATGGTTTCATAAATTGACAACACCGAATTGTAAACTAGCAAGCAGATTCGTTGAATTTGTGTCGCCCGGCCAACTTACAGCGGGGAACCATGTACACAATAACGTATATTATCATGTATTGATAAACTTTAAAGCCAAACACCTTGAAATGAAATACATGTTAATCAATAAATATAGATGCAATTTGAAAGTGTGCAAATTTGTCATTAAATCAATAGCCTAGTTAGCCAGTATTTTTTTTTTAATTTTAAAACCGAAAGTAGGATTTCTATACGGATACGTCCATTTCGACAAACAAGATTATTTTTTAGTTTTAAAGCGCAAAAAAGACGGATTTCTACCTTGTAACCACCAGATATATTTTAATTGGCATTGATAAAATTAAATCTATAGCCTGGTTAGAAATTAATTTATGATTTTGTTTTAATTTTAAAACCGAAAGTAGCATTTCTATACGGTATACGTCCAGTTCGACAAACGCGATTATTTTTAAGTTTTAAAGCGCAAAAAGACGGTTTTTTATCTTGTAACCACCAGATATATATTCTCATTGTCATAGATAAAATTAAATCTATAGTCTTGTTAGCAAGTAATTTATTATTTTTCAAACGGTACCGCTTTTAAAACCGAAAGTAAGATTTCTAGACGTATACGTCCATTTCGACAAACGCGATTATTTTTAAGTTTTAAAGCGCAAAAAGACGGATTTCTACCTTGTAACCACCAGATATATTCTTATTGGCATAGATTACATATGGTTCTTATTTATACTTAAATTTACTTTCATTTCAAGGTGGGCGGCTTTAATAAAGGTTTTATGAAACCTATAAGAGAAGTTCTAAACTAAAGCTCTGCACAATAAAGTGGTGTCATTAAAAGATGGCGTGTAAGGACATGGCTACCCTCCTATATACTCGCCACCAAGTTTTAACAAAATATACTAACAAAGCTTATACAACGATATTTTATATTCCTTGACCTTTGCACTAGGGACATTGGTCTTACATGTGCTTCTCTGCCTAATAGCGATGGACAACTACATCAGTGCTGTTGAGAATCCCTTGATGTATGTTAGAATCATAACACAATAAGGAATATGTAATACTAATTTGTGTCTTTTGAACTTAGTGTGAAACCTTGACGATAGAGACCTGAGTCTAACCTGTTACACACAGACATAAAACGAAAAACAATTGTACAAAGTTATTTTAGAATCCATAGATACACAGTGTAGGAATGGCTTAATTTTGGATACTTTATCAACTTTGTGATATTTGACTTCAATGTGTGTTTGACGTTTCCTCGAGAGTGATGGGTCTTGCATGCAAGTCAGCCCCAAGTGATTGATAACAACTGTGATAAGCTTCATAGCTGTTATTTAAGATACAGTTAAAGATAGAAACAATCAAACAAAAAAAGGGAATTTACAATTCAAAAGGGGAACTTTTCCGTTACTGCTAAATTGTTTGGTGTTTATTTTGACGTTCATGATCATCTTATCCTTATATACACTCATACCAAGCTTGAATGAAACTTGCCCAATCAATTCCAATATGTGACTTCAGACACAAAAGCATGGTTATTTTATAAGTCAAAAAAGGGCCATAACGCCATTATTTGCAAATGGATTGCGATGGAATTTGACGTGCATCGTTCTCTTATCCATATATACACTCATATAAAGTTTCAATAAATAGATTGTTCTGGACACAACAGTGAAGGTCCGACGGACAGAAGCAAGGACGGATGGACGGACGGACAACGCAAAAAACGTATTCCTCCGTCTACGGTGGGGAATATAAACCGGGATTGTGTTAATGTTTTAGTAAATGTAACTTGAACTGATCACCAAAGATAATACTGCACTAACGTTTCATTTGAATAATGTGAACTGTATGTCTTTTAATCGTTACATTAAACATTATGACAGCTCTGGGCTTTCCGAGCTCACGTTAAGACCAATGCACAGTTTCGTAAACAGCTACCAAGGAGACGTCATATTATAAATAGCCCTATCTCCAGACCATTCAAGTATTACTCGACCTTGTGTTTTTCGAGTGCGTCTATTTTTCGTCTTAAGTTTTATAAAGATAAAATAAAAGTAAATTTAAAGGACTTAAAATTTAATACGTTTTAATCTCTTCTAGGTGTTCAGAATGATGCCACCGAAGTTCTTGGTATTGGTCTTGTTGTTTTTGGGTTCATTCATAGTGCGATGTGAAGTCATAAATAAGTAAACCACTGTATTATAATTATATATATTCCGACAGTTAAACACGTTTAATGGAAAAAATATCTAAAGAGGCGTTCGTGAGTTCGTCGTGAATACAACTAAATGGATTTGACAAAATATCTTTAACGCAGAAGTTGCAATTGGAAAAATAACTATACGAATAAAAGTATGTAGTTATATTAAACTCTTATTAAACATGAACCTATTAACAGCCAGCTTAAAACGATCCGCTTTGGCGAATACAGACATAAAACTGTTGTATCCATGGAGCGGGAACTTCATTAATCCAGTGTCATTGTGGTTCCAGGAACGATTATATCACTGTGATAAGACACACAAGTAGTATGCTCTTTAACGTCATTGTCAAGCTTTTGTCACTTAATATACAATATACCTCGTAAGATGTTTGATCATGTTGACGTTTGACAACTGCGTTTCATGAAATGAACAATAAAATGTAAGTATGTAAGTAATTATACCATTTACTGTATTAAAAAGGGTTAATACACTACTTGAAGATACGTTTATGTCTAAATTTGAAAAGCTTATTTTATATATTGATTTTTTTCTATGCACTTTGCTTTGTTGTTGAATATGTTCGCAAAATATAATTCATATGTCGCAACGCATGATTTATTTAAAAAAAAACTAACAATATCATTACCAAAGTGTTTCAACATTTGCTTAGTATATAAAGAACATTAATGAAATACATTCACTTATGTAAAATACCTTTTTCCCCACACAATGGGGAGTGCGTAACTAAAGGTTTTTATAAATAGCATTCAAGTTCAAACTCTTAATGTTACAAGTACTGTAATTTACCAAAACAAAACGAATGGGTACGTTTGATATCAAAAACCATAGTGACGAACATGTCACATTTTTAACTATTGCTAATAAATGTTGAAATATTGCTTATATGTAAACCTTATTATTTGTTATCTTTATTTTTTATGTAAAACGCGTTATGCATGCAGTATATAAAATACATATTCATTATTTCTTTGGAAAGAAACAATGTTGAAAAGTTATAAATTGACGAAAAATATTCCGATAAATACTATTATCCACATTGTTCAATTAAACTATATCCATACATATGTTTATTAATGACCTAAAAACAAAAACACTGTTTATATTTGTTGAACGGTTCATGTAAAGGTTTGCAAATAATGCTCGTATTGAACAGTGATTATTATCTCTGTGCATCCAAATGACAGTTACAATTCTCCAATTAGTAAAAATGTTGAAAACTTGAAAAAACGCCCATCATGCTATAACAAATTCAAAAGTATCTATTGCTTTAAGTGACATCAATACGTCGCGAAAACTAAATTGCTCACACTTGTTTAATACAATATTGTATTTACGAGTAAAGATTTGGATTGAATTATACAACTTTCAACACTTGTTTCCTTCTAAACAATTTTCACTAGAGTTCTTTTGAATGGTTAATGGACCAATAATACATTAATTTCTGTTTAATTTTTATTTTTAAATTAAAACATTTATTTTGAAATTTCTCTAAATATCAAATTCAATTTGAGATTAAATTATCTGTAAACGTATGTATTGGTGTTGTTAAGCCCCTGTTGACATTATCTTACTTTCAAGCGCAGTTGCATGCAATAAAACCGCTCCCTGTGAAGATAATGCCATGGTTTGTGATGGTGGATACTGCCACATACGTAAGCATTCATACATAACCAAAGGAAAAAAGCATAAAAGCATTTGAATTCAATGCGTAATTATACAATAGCAGTAGACTTTACCTTTATTTTACAGCCATGAACAACATATTAAACTGAACAATTGAAAACAAATTGATCCGTATACATATTGTGCTTTGTGGTTTTGTGATTTTTACAATATCCAGTGTCATTTTGACTATGCTTGTTCTATATGGTACAATGGTCTTTCACAGTTTTGGAAGAATAAACTTCAGGTAACCCTAAATAAATTGATCCGTTTTGTGCTCAATCTTGATTCTAGTACTCATATAAGCCTAGAACATTATACTTCTTTGCAATGGTTGCCATTTGACAAACGTGTCGAGCAAATAATGCTCTCCCATGTTTTTAAGATAAAAAATGGTCTATCTCCTGACTACTTGTCAGACCAGTTTATTCCCCAGAATTCTGTCCATTCTCATAATACCAGATTAAGTAATAAAGGTGCTTTGTCTGTACCAAAGGTTAAAGGAAATGAGAAGAGGTCCTTCATTTACTAGGTTTGCACATTGTGGAATAAACTACCATCTTTTATAACCCAGATGACATTATTGTCCAGTTTTAAATCTGCAATCAAACAACGTCTTTTAAACAGAGTCTTTTAATCTATTTTAAGTTGCTACGCTATGCTGTTAAATGTTTACATTTTCCTTTCCCAATGTCTTATCATTTCGGATTAATAATACATTCATACTTAATGTGACTTTTTAATTTTTGTTTGTTGTAGTAACCTTTAATTGTTTAATCCATCCAAATTTATCTGTGATATGATGATCATAATTGATACATTTGTGTCCGTTGATCTGAATCTCAGTATTATATTTCATGTATTTATTATGATAAACATAGTATTTAGTATTAATTTATTACAAGTGCCTCTCTATGTCGTGCCACCAACAATCAAGAACCACAATGGAAATAAGAGATATTGCTCTTTTTTGTGTAATCCTTGGCGTTAGTGTGCATGCCATAGTGCATTCTATGCATGTACTTTTCAATTATGATTGTTTTTGCTTCATATTGTTTTATGTACATGTTGTTTCAATGCATTGTGTGTATGCATGCTATCTCCGAAATAAATCTCTCTATCTATCTATATATATCAAATAACGACTTTTGATGTATTCATTTTCACAAAAAAAGGATTTATACTATTTCTTTTAAGCTCTGGTGACGTAACACTTATGAATGTAAGCGGCATTTTCTATAAATTACTTTGCTATTTTCAGAGCCGGGTCAAAGTTGCACCTTACAAAGTACATCAACAACTGTGACCACGCCTACTACAATAACGATTACGATGAGTAATAAACTGTTATTATAATAAAGTTTGTTATATCACTAACTAAATGAATAAATTGTTAATGTTTTTTTGCCATGATAAAAATAAGTTTGAACACATTCATATATATATTTATTTTCTTATACGAATAAGATTAAATATATAATTAGAATTCCATATCGATTTTACGTTTTTCTCTCGTAGCAAAAATTGTTGTTCATTTGAACATTCACATATGCTAACTTTCTTAATAATGTTTAAACAGGCGCCGGCAGACGAAAACGCAGTGCAGACCAACAAGAGTGTGTTTCAAATGCAAGTTGTGAGCTAAACGAACAAAATGCACAGATGTGCACGTGTAACAAAGGCTACTCTAAAGGCAATGGATTGTGTACAGGTACAGTGAAATGTTAGGTGATGTGATATATTTGACGAATCCGCTCAGTAGATATATAAATTTGCTGAGGGTTATTTTTTTACCGGTTGAAAACAATAATTCACATGCACAATTTATAAGAGAGCTTACATTTAAACTTATATGACTGTATATCAAAATTATGTTCGTCATTTGCAACATTTTACTTTTAACAATAAAGCGAGTTTATTTTACCAAAAAAAAACCTCTTACATTTGAGAACTTACTTATAATATAGAATGCTAAAATTTTGTGAATTATTCGTTTAAATCAATTCGTTTCAGGAAATGGCGCGGACAATTTGAGAGGGGCGGTACATTCGGTTATCATGTTGATATCTGTGATGCTGTATCTCATCTAGCAAACTTCTTAAGAGTGTATCAGCAGTCAATTTTCTCGTTGGTATCCACTGGTATATTTACAGTATATCCAGAAGTTTACATTAATACACGTAACAACTTACTTATGTTTATACAAATAAATTATGATTACACAAACTGACTTGAATGCAAAAGGGCAAAAACGATAGAAACGAAATTCTGCCAACTTATATGCTAAACGATGATTTCTTAAACACACATTTGAGAATTCGAGCCTTATCACAGAATTCGAGCCTTGGATATGCAAAATATTGCAACTTTATCTGGATTTGAAAGTGCCTGTGCCCTGTGTCCACATAATATGTAAATGAGATTGTATATGTATTGGAGTTCCGGTTTCTGCGCATGCCTGATGAAGCCGTTGTGCCGACCAACCGGCAATGCCAGGTCAACCAGAACAGTGTGATCTTTTGTATGCGCTTGTGCACAACTTTTGGCCGGTTTTTATTTTTTGAATAAAAAAATCTCAAAACATTATATGTTTGTGAAACACTATGTCCCCCATATATTTGACCTTTGACCTTGAAGGATGACCTGGACCTTGACCTTTCACCACTCAAAATGTGCAGCTCCATGAGATACACATGTATGCAAAATATCAAGTTGCAATCTTCAATATTGCAAAAGGTATGGCAAATGTTAAAGTTTGACGCAAACAAACCAACAAACAAACAAACAGGCAGGGCAAAAACAATATGTCCCCAAGTATAGACTGGGGGACATAAAAAAAGTTTTGTCGTGTGTGTCTCTTATCCAATATAAAGAAGTGAAAGCCTTATTATTGTACATGTACCTCGAATCCCGTAAAGCCAATAGAATTGAGCACTGAATATGACAAAATAATAAATACAACTTATGTTTTTATACAACCTGTTTAATACACTAAAAGTACATTAACAAATGCGCATTCGATTACAGTCTTTATTTCCGGAAGACCGAGCGCAAATAATATCATAATCCACTTAAATGAACACATACGAAAACGTTTAGAAATTCGTTTATTCTGACATTTACCATCGTTATTTTCTGCACGTATTTGAAATTCTTGGGTTTTTGAAGTATCATTCTAGAAATTGATAAAATATTTCACAGAAATTCGTTGGGGAAAGAAAATAAAGCAAGGATGATCTTGAATTCGTTGTCGATTTTTTTTTCAAATAAAAAAGTTACTAAATTGATAATTAGGTACAACGTTCATAAAATGATTATTCAGAAAATGTCATTAACTTCGTCAAACGAACATAATTATTTCATTTCTGGAAATAATTATGACTCCAGTGACCAAATATACAGTAATTACTGTTTTCGGAAACTTAAAAATAATATTTTTTTTTCTTGTCCGAAAACTTAGATACGAAAAATATTCACAAAATACAGGTGTCCGAAAACTAGGAGTCGAAAATCGAAGTGTCCGAAAATGCGTCAATTGTATCAACGACTACCGGTAATAGCACGCGCTTGTAAAATACTATGCCGTGTAGTATAAATTACAGTTATATATGTTTACACTGCATGTTCAATACTTTTAAATGCATAATTTATTTGACAGAAAGTTACTACAAGGTTGTACTTTGACCTACGAGTTCAAAGATGAGCACGTGATGTACCGATACTCGCTCGTATGAACCTGTAATTAACGCAATAAATAGGCAAACTATGAATTCTTTGTTTGTTCATTTCCGATAGTTGTTGTCTAACACCTTCCATTGTTCGTAAAACTTGCAATAGGGTGCATCACACTTTGAAGCGATTAGTATTTGTCACAGTTATTTTATTAAGAATGGGTAGTACCATTGCGGTAGATAATTGAACTGTTAATTGGCACTACCCCTGGTAATTGTCATAACACTTATGCTATCGGGCGAAACCATTGTTCAATACCGGTTTACAAGGTTATTTACCCATTAACCCACATGTAATGGTCCGTGGCCCTCAGCAGGCATGCACCTGCCATGTTTCATGATAATAATCTGGTTGTAAAACCCCATGAGCGAAGTGTCATTAGATATCGAAAACAGGACCGAAATTTGGTAAAATAGCGCTGTAAAATATACTGTCCGAAAACTTAGAGATATTAATTATGGACGAAAACTCGTGTGTCCGAAAATTAAGAGTCACGAAAAATAATTATTTTTGCTAAAAAAAGGGGTGTCCGAAAACTTAGAGTGTCCGAAAACATAGAGTAATTACGGTACTAAAACATGCGTGTATCTTAAATTGCATATATTAAGTAGATACAGAGAAATGGTGTTGTTGCACGTATATGTTCACCTGAGTTTCAAGAGGGAAAATAAAACAAAGGCATCTGTCTTTAATGTTCAAACTTGTCCAGATAAAATATCTTTACGTGTTAAAATGACGCATTAATTGTTATGCAGGAAAATATACACTGCGTAAACACACACATTAGACCATACCACTTAATCAGTGCAGCTAGTTGATATCAAGTAAAAACATATAATTAAGAAAAAAAGCCTCAAAAGGAAGTGACTCAGATACATCAAGCAATATTTATTTAAAAAAAATACACACACGTAAAATAAGAATTTATGACACATCCTATACAATCTTTCTAAGTATAACATACTTTTTCAGGATTAAATTTCATCGAGTTTTTTAATAAATGGTTACATGTCAACATATCTACATATAATTGGATAATATTAGTGAAATAGAAAATTGTGATGAGTTTAATCTGCATACTCTTATCGACTTTTCTAACATCAATTTCGTTTAACCAAAACTTTTGACCTTCAAGTCTTTTTCCAAAAGTAGGTCAATGTCAAAGTCAAGATGAGGTCAATTGATGTGAGTGTCTTTATAGTATTCAAATACATTTGTTTAAACGAAAAGTCACCAAAGCACAAATGTTATTCTTTAATACATTGCCTATCTTGACTGATGATCATACGTGACGTGGGATTTTTGTAGAGAAGCAATATATTATGTCACATACCAAATATAAGCCGTATGGTTTCCGAAAAGAAAATTTTGACAGTTTTTTGTTGTTGTTCAAAATAGAATATTTGATCACAACGCTTGGTCAATTCTGACCACATGGACGTAATTCCAAAAAAAAACCTGTAGACGACCACTATAAGCTGTTACATACTAAATAGTTAATATATGGACCTTGGAATAATATAGAAGATTTTTGAACTTCTCACGTCTTCATATACATTTTATACTCAGGTCACTCTGGTTACCCACCCATGCAGCAGATTCGAACGGTTTGAACAATTGTGAAAGAGGGTAACCAAGGAACAATTTCTGTGAATTTTGTAGGTCGTTAAAAAACTTATAGCGAATTACACTCGACGCATGACACACAACTCCTGATGGCCCAAATGTGACAAAAGAAATGAACACATTGTACACGGCTGAGCTAATGTTAATCAGTGAACATGTAACGTTTGTGATTTTTGTTTAGATGCAAAGTTGTCAAGTTTGGCCAAGTATGGTTGAACAAGGTTTCTAGAAGGTATGTAACAAACAGCACATTCATTTCAATTTCAAGACAAACCTCAAAAAGTCTCGAAAATGTATTAGCAATTCAAATAGATGTATAAATGCCACCTCTTAGTGTCTTTCGCATATGGACTGCGATGCACCCCCCCCCCTCCCTGAATAATTTACCATAAAAGTGTAACATGTGTATTGCTGAATGGTTATCGCATATCAAATAGTTCTCACGATGGCATGTAACGGAGAAAGAATTACAGCCAGTGGAGTGTTTGTCAAGATGTTACTTTCAGTGACCAAATGCGTTTCATTATGAATAATCATATTAATATAGTGCCCAACAACCATCTGAACGCATTAGCAGTTACTGTATTATTTACTACGGAATACTGTTAGGGCCATCGTGGTTACACATTAAAATCCAGAGGGCGACACTGCGATAGTGCGATAGAAAGATGGCGACAATGCGATAGTACGATGGCGACAATGCGATAGTACGATGGCGACATGGTAAGAATAATTCGCACATGGCTGTCCACATTCCAGAGAGAATATTATTAATGAGGCATCACTAAACGGAGCAAATTGTGTGTGTTCCTGATTGATAAAATAATGAGACATTGTTATGTCAGTTTTAAGATCCATCGAATATCTGCAGTAAAAGAACTTAAAAACAAATCTAGAACCGGTAACTTTACCCAATCGTATCATTTCTTAGTACATTTGCACAGAGGCTTTGAAAATATATTGTTCAAAGCTTCAAATGGGTAGATTATTCTACTTAATTGGTGGGTGCATGTGTTTGCCTATGACCCATTTGGTTCGTCATTTGATGACCACGCATACCAGTTTCAATAGAATTCCAATACTTGATTGCAAGGGTTAGGCTAGTTTAAACCACAGGGTCAAAATTTGAAGAAAATTTGAAAAAATTAACAATACAATGGTACATACATTATCTTAAAGTATTGGAACGTATGATTTCAGAGGGAATGATTTATAAAGTTATGTTGCTATATAGAATTCTATTTAACACTCTGGGTGTGGTCGGTTTTGATCCCACGGTCATGATATGATGATACTTAGAATAAGTTCAGTATACAATTTTACAAACTAGTTATCACACATCTGGTGGTTCATGTTTAAGAGATGTATATATTTTGCTAATCAAATCAATAGTAATTAAGTAGAAAAAGTGACATGTTTTTTTTGTAATTTTTTACGTGGTCCGATTAAAATCGCAAAAGCACAGCGTCAAATACCGTAAGAAAGAAAACAGGCAAGTTTTAATTGTGTACGTTAAACAGTGAAGGAGAACTTCGTCCGACAAATTTCTGACTACGGACTGACAGACGGACATATCTACGTCCATGATGTTTCCCTTCATTCTTTCATTTTTTTAGATAAATCTTTCGCGCTCTATACTTTCAAAACGACTCTTTTATGTTTATGAATGGCTATTGCATGTGAATATTCACTTATATTATATAGAAAGCGTTGTTTTTGTTTTAAACCCATGAAGTGCCTTAACGACTCCGTTTTTATTAATCATAATTTGCGTGTATAAAACGATAAAATATTCAAAACCGTTTGATACATTATCGAAGATGAGTTGAACGAAAATAAATATCCATTCAGAATTGTATTTTGTTTTGGAAAGGTAACTAAAATACTCACCAAAGGTATCGTTTCAAAGTCTTTTCAATATAGAAATATTGAAATTATTGTTAACCATTTATTTGTGAGGACAAACGCATCTAATGCAAACAAAACCGCAATATTGTGAGGTATAAATTATTGATGATAACTCGTTTTTTCATGGCCCTTTTAACGACAAACGCACTGCTCGGTAAACATCCTTGTCAATGGATAAGGGTTACCAAGGAGACGTATTATAAAAAGTCATATCTCCCGACATTACGCAGATAAGAGGGACCTTGTGTTTGATAGTGCGTCGATATGACATTTTATTTTGTGTGAAATAATTTGGAATAGAAATTACATGTAATGGTTGTTTAGGTTTGTTTCATTGTGTGTGTACTTTACGTTGTTTTGTTTCTTTAGGTGCGCGACATGATTCCATCGGCGTTATTGGTGGCGGTGGTATTTCTGTCGTGTTGCTACATTGTGCGATTTTTTTTGCAAAGTACGTAAACCAATATATTTTTAACTTCGTTTAAATGTTTGAATGACCAAATTGAAGGTATATTACGTATACTATGACACGCGTATAACTCCGTCCAAATGTTTACATAAAATTTAGCACTTAGATGTTTTCTTAATTTATTTACTATTTATTCATTATTATTTATATTAGGAAAATACTCAAAAAACTTTTTTCAAAAATTATTCCAAGGCAGCATCAGTAAAATGAATTAAATACGAATGTCAAAACCATCGATTCCCGTGGATCATTTCTTTAACATTGAGAAGACAATTGCGGACGTTATTCTTAATTAGGTTATCTTTTCTTTCAGGTCCATGTAATGCAACGGCAGAGTGTGCAAATAATACCACAGTTTGTGAACATGATTTCTGTCATATACGTGAGTCTTTATTAATTATACGGAAGTATTTATTCAGCTTTATTTTACATATAAAACAAAGGAACTCGAAAATTACATTTGTTATAGAACACGTATTTGTAATGAATGCTAAGCAGTGAAATAAACTAATATATTTAAACACACGCATCGGTTTTCTCTTATTTAAAGATCATTGTCTTGTCTTACTCATTTAATAAAGTTTGTGACATTTTAATTAATAATTATTTATAAATTGTTTTGTGCAAATGTTCAGAGGCCGATCAAATATGCACAGAAGAAACTACAACAACCGTCGCAACAACTGTAACAACACCTGCCCAAACAATCACAACCACTAGACCAACCCAGCCAGGTGCAACTTCCCAATCATCGAATGCTACTGCGGCACCAACAACTACTGCGGCACCAACAACTACTGGCGGCAACAACAACTACTACGACAACAACAACTACTACGGCAACAACAATTACTACGACACCTACAACTACTACGACAATAATAACTACTACGGCGACAACGACTAATACGACACCTACAACTACTCGTAAGTGTACCACTTGTCCTCCTAATATCGGTGGTTAAGTATGACAAAATATGATAATTATTTTGCGCTACGCTGTTTTTGATACTTTGTTAGAACTGACATATGTTTATAATCATCATTAAATATTGTTAATTTTAAGTGAAAATTATTGCCCATTTTGCTTAAATGCCGTTTCATTAAGAATATATATAAATTGTTATATGTAATGCAATGATTGTTTGCACCTATTATCGCTAATGTCATATTGCTCTTTTGTTATAAGACGATGCTAAACTTCGCTATCGTTTGTTATAAGACAAACTGTCACTATATCAAAATGACTTCATAAAAAATAAAATTAATAAATATCAGTATTTGTACAAATCTTTAGCTCCACTTAGCAACGCAAAACGAAGAAAACGCAATGCAGGCCAACAGTGTGTTTCAAAAGCAAGTTGTGTATCAGGAAAACAGACAACACTGGTATGCGCGTGTAATAATGGCTTTACTGCAGATAATGGAAAGTGCAACAAAGGTACAATAAACACTTACTGCACAATTCGTAAGAGTATTAAATAAACATATCGACGGTGTATTTCCCCGAAATATAGACATATTTTAAATAATGCATGTTCCCACTTTTGACGCACATATTATTTATCAAGCAGCAATAATATAATAATTATAGTTAATGTAAAATGAAAACGGTGTCCAAATATTTTCTAAAACAAGATCCAGTGGAACTAACGCCCACAAAAAAGTTCAATTTCATTAATCATGACATTACAATGTTCAACTTATTTTTTCTGAGCCCGAGAACAGTTTCTCACAAACCAATTTTTAATATATATAAAAAATAATTCTGTTGAGAGTCTTATTAGGAATATCATATAAAATCAAATATTATCCTTCAAATGCAACTTTAACCATATCTGCTTAGCTCCCAAACCATTCGTTTCATATGCACGTTTTATGTTTATTCCCGCGACCCCATTTTAATCAAACACATTTTCAAGCTGATGTATTATTTCCCATTTATTGTTCATCTCTTAACTTTACGCTTTCGTGAACATTTCGGGATTGCATTGTTCAATGTGAATAACAAACTGCCTGTATAAGCTCCTATTAAATAAGCGTGTTTAACGTGATGTGCATATGTTTTTACAATTATATAGAACACATCGTTTTCTTATTATCCCTATAAATAAGTTACGCTCAAAGCCCGAAACATCATTTGCAAATGCATTCAAGTGAGTTATATAATTTTTAAATAAGTCTACTTTTCTAAATAATCTTCAGATCCTGACAATGGCGCGGGACATTTGGGAGTGACGGAATTTTTCACTGTCATGTTAACGACAGTGCTGCTGTTACTCATCTAGAAAACCCTTCAGTTCTGCAGTGGTCCATTGCCTTGTCGGTATCATTGAATTCCGTTTGTAAATAACTCTATATCTATAAGATTTGTCATGGAACAAATATTTTGTAAATACTTAAATCAAAACCAGTCGTGCACAGTAGACCACATTTAGTTTGTATCTGCATATCCCTTTGAAAGTTCATTTATCAATACAGAAAATATATATTCAAACGCTAAAAAAGTACAAAAGAAACAAAACTTTCACAAACTTACGATTTCACAAACAGATAGCAGACTCTTCGAGCGTTGTGATTTGCATATTATTGATGCGTGATCTGGCTTTGAAAGTGCGTGTGCCCCGTGCCTACAGAATGTCACCGAGAGTGTACATGTATGTGAGTTCCGGTTATCTGCGCATGCCTGATGAAGCCGTTGTGCCGACCAACTGGCAATGCCAGGTCAACCAGAACAGTGTTGTTTCTTGTAGGCACTTGAGCGCCACTTTGGTCGGATTATAGTTAACAAAACAAATAGACATACATATTAAATATTGTTGTTGTGGCTGCCTAATACCGAACCTTTATATTACACATTCTTCACGAAATCTGCTATGCCTATATTAATGAGCACTATCACACAAATATTGCATACGAATATTATTCGTATACGGCGATTTTGACAACACTCAATGCAAAACAAATTCATTCGCATTCAGTTTCTTTCTGAAAAAAAAACTGTGGTTAGGTTACAGTATTCGAATAAATTCCCATAAGCAATGAAATACTATCTTAAACAAATAATGTTCATGTATTGTTCGTTTGGAAATATTATGTTTTAAGTAAAGGACTCTTCTAATAATATTCTTTATTTTTTGACATGAGTGCAGTGAGAGCATACTGTTTACTAATACATCGATATTTTTAAAAGAGCAAATCTCAGTTTGAAACACTTGCAAAACTATAAAGTAGCTGGAAAAATGTTGAACAAGAACAGTAATCTTTGCGAAAAAAAAGAAGGGTTTTTTTCAAATCGGATGACACACTTTTTTTATTTCTCAGATGCAGTGCGGTTAGAATGCTTTAAAACAGGCGCAGTCATGGTGTCCCCACATGCAAAATGTCAATTATATGTTTTTTTAACTTAAGTATTAGGTTTTACAATGAATTAAATAACACTTGGAATAAGTACAGTGTGATCTGTATCATGGTTTCATTGTTACCTATCATAAAATTAATTAGATAACACTTGGAATAAGTACATTGTGATCTTTATCATGGTTTCATTGTTACCTATCATACAATGAATTAAATAACACTTGGAATAAGTACATTGTGATCTTTATCGTGGTTTAATTGTTACCTATCATACAATGAATTAGATAACACTTGGAATAAGTACATTGTGATCTTTATCATGGTTTCATTGTTACCTATCATATAATGAATTAGATAACTTGGGATAAGTACAGTGTGATCATTATCATGGTTTCATTGTTACCTATCATACAATGAATTAGATAACACTTGGAATAAGTACATTGTGATCTTAATCATGGTTTCATTGTTACCTATCATGCAATGAATTAGATAACACTTGGAATAAGTACATTGTGATCTTAATCATGGTTTCATTGTTACCTATCATACAATGAATTAGATAACACTTGGAATAGGTATATTGTTATCTTTATCATGGTTTCATTGTTACCTATCATATCCTTATCTAGCGTGAAGCACACATCCAATAAACGTTTATTGACCTTTGTCATCTTAATGTTTTTTATTGTTCGACATGTTTGACAATTCTGTTCTGAAAACATTCGCACAGTTTTATATTTGTTCGTGGCACCTTCATTAATTCGTTTCTAAAGACGTAAATTTTGATGTACATTAAGCTCATTTTTAGTCTAAACAGGCCCTTAAACAAACGCTTTTTTTTCAAACAACTACATAGCCCATACCTTTATGTTTGGTATAATTTTTGTTACAAACATGTGAAGAAATGCTGCAATCACGCAGACACATGTTCACGATGAACTTTTAATCAGCATTATAATATTGATATAGAAAAGGAAACAAAAACAACAATGTTGATAACGGATAAGTAAAATGGGAATACGTAAAAAAGTGCAAGCATTACGCAGCTATTTCCAATATTTTTTCGAATAACATTTTGGTGTAGGTCGTTAAACGTGTGTATTCAAAGTTACCTTCAGACTTTTTCGCTACCTGAACACTTATTGTTGTAAAACATTACAATAAAATCAATAGTCTCAATGACATTGGCAAGCCGATTAACATTCTTCATATTCAACGAAACAACGACTTTGCCATGACGTGGGGGTTGCATAAAAAAAGAGGCAAATGTCACTTGTACATGTACATGTTGTTACATAATATTAATGAACATGTATCTCTTTGTATGTTTGGTAAACGTTGACCATATGTTTATCATGTGCCCCCAAATGGCATGTTTGCATATATATAATCATTATTAAAATGTTAACAAATATAAATGATATTTATAAGGACGCCTACAGATATGTTAACCATTCGTTTGAGCAGCAATCGCATAAAATGTTTATGATTTTACATAAAAACTTTCGCATTGGCGCAATGTAATTTTTGTGTCAATTTGCACGAATGACATCAACAAGTATCCACCAACTATATAAAACAATTAAATACGATTGAATGGGCAAATTTACTGTTTGTACAGGCTGCGTCTATATACAACTTGATAGAAAACACACGGTTGAGTTGCACCGAGAAGCAAAAGGACCATGCGATATAGGACCATTTGTTGTGTAGGAATTAGTCACACTGGCAAAACCAATATATTCCTAAATAAATCGTATACCAAAATATATATCTTAAATGTAGTGGTACGTACAGTTAATATATGTGTCCGATTATCATGTTCACTGCTAACGCCCGCCCTGTGTCATAGTTTGCACGTTGTCTACTAAGAGAGACGTTTAACGCGAATTTAGTGATATTTTTGATACGGGCACAAATATACAATATTACAAGCATAAAACGCAGCTTCATATTGTCGACAAGACCACTATTGTGGTAATGCTATGTTGATCTCCGGCAGTACCTCAAAGTCTACATGTTTCTCATGATAATGCATAAATGCATTATACATACCATAGTTGTTTGAATGCCTCATTGAAAATAAGATTGCCATTGTTAAATTGTTTGCATGACTTTGTATCAATGTCGTTGTCTTAATGAGTTACCTTCAGAAAATAAAGAGATTATTATTATTATTATTATTGTTATATGTCCATTCAATGAATGCATGTTGATTTCACGTGATTATTGCGCTAAATTTTTAAACTACGGTTTTCCTCGAAAAACATATGTCCAAAATCCACAATGACAAGGCACAAACATGCAAGTTATTGTTTTGTTTTTGTTACAGTATATACTTTTACGCACATAGCAAATTAATCTAAGCATTTGCATTTGCGAATAATTTACAAACAATCAAGGGAGATTACTACCCATTCTTTTCGGACGAAATGTCTAGTAGTTATATTCCATGAACCTGTTACTTCCCTTGTCTGTGCGTATATTTGAACATTTAACCAATCGTAAAAAAGACATAGTTGTATTGCGGATTGTGGTTTTCATATTCATTTTTGCACCCCTTTCATTCCGCATCTAATGAGCGTTGTCATTTATTCAGACGCTATGTTTATCTTTTTGACACGTTTAAGAATAATTTATCCTGCCTCTGTTGCAAACATTGACCTAATAAAGCAGGATTGAATAAACTAGTTGATCTCCGGCAGTACCTCGCGTGACAACGATCTTACCGTAGGTACGTATTCCTACGCGCCGATTAACATGTTATTATATTTTACCTTTTCCAAAATGTACATGCGAAGTTCCTGCGATATGGTCTGTCAAAACAAAATTATTGAACAAAATAATAAATGTGTATTAGATTTAAGCAAACATATGGCAATAAAGTTATCAATTTCGCCTTTAAATTAATTTTTCATAACCTTTAATATCCGGCGTTTCTTTATATAAATAGAAAGGTTAGTTACACATCACTTACATACACTTATTTTAGGTCGTTTGCAATTGATTTTATTTTTCATTGAACTAGCATTAAATCGAACAAAATAACACTATGTTAAAGACATAATTTAAATAATGCAGGATAAATCGAATACATGGTTAATGCCGAGATGGAGAAAGTTTATCCGGTTCGGCCCGTTAAAGCTCGCCATACTTTCTTTTTCGAAGCCTCACCGTTTAAACTTTCTCCATCTCGGCACTAACCATGTATTCTCTATGTATTTTGCTACAATGCGTTCACATTTGACGTGGCCAATTTTGACTCCAGGGGCATAAACTTAATCACATACATGACTACTTAGCGATGTAATTTCACACAAAAATCTGAGCATTTGGATTTCACATAGAATGTTTAAAGCGTTCACTCTTTAAATACATTTAAGAACTCGTTTTCTACATTATGCAAATAAATTAAAAGAGGGTTACCGGGAGATCATTTCTTTTAAGTTTCGTCAAAATTTGACAAGCGATTGAGGAACAGATGTGATAAAGTTTCATCAAAATAGAAGTTTATAATTGAAAAGTTACGGTGCGACATAAGTCAACAGATATAATATATGTCAAACAAGTATATTAACGTGCATTAAATGGCACACGCCGACTAATATGTTCAAACTAATTTATCATTCCACCCATTAATGTGTTAATGCGAACTAGAAATGTCCGAGATGAAACGTATTTACTCATAGTCACGAGTATATCTACTATTCTCTATTCTATCAATACTGTAAAATCCTCAACAACATCATCAATGAAATCACCATTAGAAATCTCGTTATTCTTAACAATCTTTCCATAAAAATACTTACACAAGGACTAAATTAAGAACGAGTGTTCGTATTCACGGTGTAGATGCATATCGGTGGCCTCTCTGTAAAAATGCTGCCTCTCTGTTCATTCTCGGCTGCCTCTCTGTTATAAACATGAAAATGGATGATCGTTATTCACAAAACAGATACGAAAATCTAAAATTAAACCCCGTAAACACAGTTGTGCATAAAGAGGTGGTCCATGAGTTGAAGCATATATCCAGCTAGGTTCACAGTATTCCGCAGGTCCAAACACTTATCACAAACTCTATCGAAGATAGAATGATGACGAGGGTGGTGGAACAATCGTGTATACATGCCACTTTGATGACTTTTTAACATAGCTTTTCCGTAATATGTCAAATATCTAATGTTATTGATATTATCTTTATGATCAAAACTTTACGTTCAATGTACGCTATATAGTAATTTTCGTCAATTTTACATAAAACATGCCTATTTTCGCTTTTGTTGTGGCACGGAAAGCCTCACAATTTGCTCACTTTTCTGGCACGGGAAGCCTATTCGTCGATTATATGTAGCCGATAGCGTAAGTCCAAATAATAACGTTAAAGTCCCCTTTCGCCTTTGATATTTACATCCAATATTCTGACATTTAAGTTTTTACTATCAATACTTTAAACAAGTGTTAAACTCATTTTACTTAGAAAAATAACAATGTTAATCGACGAAAAGGCTTCCCGTGCCAGAAAAGTAAGCCGATCGAGAGGCTTTTCGTGCCACAACGAAAGCGAAAGTAGGAATTTTTTATATTGGCACTTGTATATAATAACAAGCAAACATTAGTTTTATGTTATATAAATCTCTATATATCTCTTCAGTGTGTTCTAAAATGTGAACTGACATTTTTCTTGTCTATACATAATCATTATCTAAATGTAAAAATGTAAATAATGATTATTAGGACACAGACATTTATTTTAAAACATTTTTGCGAGCAGCAAATCACGTGAATTGGCGCATGATTGTTCATGAAATCTTTTGCATATGCAAGCTTTAACATATCGGGTTTGCTCATAAAATACATGTTAAAACACACAAATACACGACACAAAAATTTCGGTTATCGTTTTGTTAGTGTAACAGTTCAGCATACTATTTATGGAGTAAACAATTTATTCTTTTATTTGCAAATACTTTTATACGCGGACTGCTTCTTGTTTTGAAATCCAATAGTGATGATCCACACAAGGGATTTAACTATCGAACAAAATTGGTAATAATAAATACCGTTGTTACTTCCATTGCATTAACATATATTTAGACATTATAAATGTTTTATCTATTTATTTTTTTCGATAAAACACACTGTTATTACGCTGACTTTAATGTTTGCATACCTTTTATTTAGCGATTAACTATGATTGATTGTCCTAATTTTATATTCTGCAGAGAATTGTTTGTGCATTAATTTAATGAAATATGTATTTTATTTGACATATACACGCGGCACGAATACTAACAACGCTCAAGTCGATGATTGCGTACTTTGCACGATGGACTCACAAACGCCTTTCAGAAGTTTCAGTCCGGATTTCCTATATTTAATATATATCTATATATATATTTATATATTCGAAATAGCTAATTTGATGTAGTTATGTTTCATGTTTACTGTATTTATCTCGAAACGAATGTTCTAACCGACTTCGGTGCCCGTTTATTTTTTTGTGAATTTACTATAAAGGTAACACTGCTAATTCCCTCGCATCGTTGAGCAAACACAGAATATGTTCTTCGTTTAGGTAACATCAATAAACCACTTGCAATATGGAGGAAACATAAAGCATAATGTAGTTTATGGGGTCCGAAAAGTCACGTACACGACCATCGATGTCATAGTTCTGTATGTATAGCATGTCATTTCATTATTTATTTGAACGGTCGTCTTTTAAAACACATTCCTTGTTTCTATTTATTTTTTCGGAATAACTATGTTCAAAATTGTCAATACCATTTTAGTCAAAACAGTTCAAGTTCAAGGACTCAACTGATTTGAAAGAGAAAAATCAAATTTATAAGTGCAACTTTATAATTAACAATTGTTCCATGATGGGTCGCAAAAATGTCACAATTATGTGAAAAAATAGTAAAAAAACAGTAAAAAATATAGATTTCAAAATACCAAATGAAAATATATATGAAATGCTACATGTTGACCGTTATTGTAGTAATGTAGTTATGTGTATGTTGTTTTTTTAATTCGATCACACACTACACTTAAAGGTACTTCTAATGCAATACTTAGATGTTTCATAGTTTCTCGAATATTTATCAACCGAGTTCGTCAAAATTTTGAATATGAGCAGATAAAACATATTTTTACGTCTTAAAAACACATTTTACTAGTACAGGAACAATGATCATTACTATTTCGGATAGTATTTATGGATGAGCAAATATTAGAACATATGAAAATAATATTAGAAAAACGAAAAGTGATATTATCCGCATACTTCCATTTGCATGCGCACCATGACGAAACCACACCCGCACGTAGTCCAGATATATCAATGAGTCATACATGATTGATTTTATGCAAATTAGTAGACTCAAACAACAATAAACAACATTTCAAGTTGATAGCTTAAGTCCTGTTAAGTGATTTGTATTATACAAACCTTTGAGTGTATTTGAGAAATTCACCCAAATGTGGGATGATAAAATGTAGCAATGACATCAAGCTAAACAAATCTTCCAACAATTTACAATTTGTCAAGGCGAGGTAAAATAATTTTGGGTTAGATGAGACGGCGTTGCGATTCGAAAAAAGACATAACAAAGTGCAGATAACGTGCAAAATCGAAAAAAGGGCAAATGCATTAACAACTAGAAATCATCTGCACGTGCACTGCAATGGAAAACTTTCACAAACTGTCGAACTCGTTTAAAAAAAAATTACACATCGTTCTCACAGGTCGGTTGCCTGTGGCTATGATATTAATAAGAAAAAACATCCTTTTCAATAATAAAAAAATGAAATTTTCAATTACTATCAAAAATATATAACAAGGTATTCAACTCAAAATGACCCGAAAACGGGGTGCAACGCTTTTAACAGTCAGAACTTAATTAATTGTGCAGCGATTTCCATAAACTAAGTCTTATTCAACGCAGAAATAAATATCCTTTCTGGAATTGTTCATATCTTGTAATATTTTTACTAATGCTTGGTCAACATTTCAGAAATAACACGATACACAACTCGCGTAACCTACTCGTCACTGATCTAAGACTGAAATCTCAATGGAGTAAAGGGTATTTTCTCTGCAAAGTTCAGGGACCGCGGTACCATAATTCAATAAAACGTTCTAACCGTTCTTGTCGTTATATTATGCATAAAAACTAACTGTCCAGCGCCGTTTGAAACCTTTGTTTACATACATTTCAACTAGTCGACATTTTAAACACGCGAGCGATTTCATTGGTTCAATGCGAAGAAGTGTCTTTACACATGAAGATTTCCTTCATGAATCGGGTCTGATCGTTTACAATAATTTGCAAATCTGAGACAACTTATTTCCAATATTGTCAATTTACCAAAACGTGAAAAGGTCCCTTTAAAGCCGAAAAACAAACAGTAGGGCTGATACCATAAGAATAAGAGGTACCCTTAATTAATGTGAACGTTTTTATCTTTAAAGAATTTAAATCAAAATTTGCATCATACATCTGTCTATTGACTTTTGTTCCAGTTTGAAAGATTTATAAACAAGCTCTGTTTATCATCTGATAAACTTACCTTGGAGCTGAACATCTATTTAGGTGACAAAAATATAAACATGTAATATTAAACCTAAAAAGAAATTTAAACAAGATGGCTAAGATCGCCCTTAGTCGCTTACCCGTTCTTTGTGAGAAAAATGCTTTTTAGAAATTATTTTGCATAATATGTCTATATTAATCATGTGCCATGGGGCGTAGCCACTTTCAAGTCCCCATGGTTGATTAGGACAAACTTTATACGATTGTACGTACCAATCAGTAATTTTTGTGTATTGTGGTTCCAGAAAAATACTTTGTTGATACCGTCTTATTAAAATATTGACTCGATTGGCATGTTCAGTTTTAACAAATGATATTTTTAAACAAGCTTGAAAGATGTTCAATTTCTGATGTCAATCATTAAACTTAAAAGTTCTGAGCCGTGCGGTTTCCGAAAATAATACTTTAATAAATAATCGTATTTAAATCAACAAAAACAGTTGACCTTAAGCGCGCAGGCAATTTTGTACCAAGGTCATATCTATCAGACTAAAAAGCAACATGTAGATGATCTTAATAAGATGTCAAGTTCCAAAATATTTGTATTTTTAAAAAACATTTCATGCTCTGGTGTACCAGCTTTGCAGATCAGAACGATTTGAACAATTTCACCAGAGGGTGATCCATGGATCATTCCTGTTTATTGTCGTCAAAAATGTGCAGCGCTTTAAGGGAAGTCGTCGTTTGAAATTGAATAGAGACGAAACATGAGTCGACACACAACAAACAAAACAGGGATCCGAAAAAGCTTCAAAACGGTGAGGTTATACGATTTTGGGTAAACATGTGTTCCTTTAAAATTCGTGCACCGATAAGAGACTCCAGTGTGTAGACATCATTGACTTAAGTTCATGTCCTTTTATTACATGCACATTATTTGGTTCAGAATGCTTCAAAAATGAAATATCAGTATTGAATTTTTACCACCAGGCAGAGATTAAAGGTCCTGCAAAACAGTTAGGTCAGGACTTTGTAAAAGATATCTGTAATAATGGACAACAACGTTGATGGAATACGTATACCAGGACAGCAGTGAAGTCATCTTCCCCAAAAGAAGACCTAGAATTTTATTATCAGATGAGCTTATTAATATTTTACTTGCTCTCTCAAAATTGCCCCGTACTTATGTCGTAAATCAGCAGAAATAAGCACACCCATACGTATGTAGGTACATGCAAGCAAAGAAACAACTCAAAAGACCATGCATGCATAAACAAGATCTATAAATCGTACTTCGAAGTGTGCTTTACTTATTGAGTACATTGCAAAACAAATAACTCCTTAAAAAGTTAATTTCCCGGGCATCGTTATATATTTTCTGCTGTTTGCTTATCGCATAACCAATTATACTTAAGTTGACACATGAAAGAATTACAGCCAGAGATGGATAGTTTGAAAACAGAAAAGTGAACAAATTAATGCCATCTTAGATTTATATTCAATTATGACATATAAAATACATTACCCTTAAACAGGCCCTCATGTGTCTGTCTCAAGTCTGGTTACATCATTATCTAAGACACTGTACATAATTTTTATATTTTATTTTTTTTTATATTCAATATCATACATACAATGTAAACATGTATATGATCATACAGCATAGTGATTGTACAAAGCAATAAAGTTCAGACATGTTATACAAGATATGCTAATATATATTTTTTAGAGAGAAAAGAAAAGAACAACAGAGGAATAGTTATGAAAAAAAGATGAATTGTATAAAGTCGGAAGAAAGCATACTGGACTTGTGTGTTTTGTTGTATATTCACAATGATCTTGTCAGATTGAAAAAAATATATAAAAAAATAAACAAAACTATTTTAGAGAGATAAACTAACATTAGAATGAAATGTATATAAGTGGACAAAAACATTATGAGAATTTAATCCGATTCCATTTTTGTTCAAAGATTTGTAATGTGTCATTACTGAGGGCTATTTCTTTCTCAATCTGGATTTTTAGTTTAAGACTATGGACAAAACAATTAAAATTTGGTACTTGTTTTTTGTACTTCATGTTTAAGATAAAATATTTCATCAATATAACCATAAAATTCACAATATTATTACAGTCTATTGATTTCAATGAGTTAATTCCGAAACTTACATTTAAGAAAGAAAGTTTAACGTTTAGTTGATGTTGTTCAAGAAAAGATATTAATTGATTCCAAAAAGGCTGGATGTGTTTGCACTCCCAAAAAGATGTTCTATAGTTTCAATGTTTTCACTGCAGAAGTCACACAGATTTGAGTTAGATAATTTGCATTTAAAGAGATATTTATGTGTAGCTATAATTCTATGGATGTATTTATATTGAAAATATCTCAGTGTGCTTTCAATGGTTGCTTTATATGGCATGGTAAATATGTGTTTCCAATTAAGTTCCTTTTCTCCAAAAAGGACTTGCCATTTATTTTGGATTTTGGAGTTTTCTGTAGGGTTTTTAATTTGTAGTGTGTAAAATATTTTATTTGTTTTGTTTTTTCTTCCAAGTATGTTTTCTACAAATGTTGTTTGAGTACATGGAGTATTATTTGTATTGATTTCAGATTTAATATGTATGGGTATGCTTTTGATTAGTGTGTAGTACTTCAGAAAATTATTTGAAGGTATTCCGTATATGGAGCATATATTATCAAAAGAGTAGAAATCCTTAATTCTGTAGTCAAATAATTGGTCGACATATTTAATGCTTCGTTCAAACCAGTCTTTATAGAAAAACGTCTTATCGTTTAAAGTTATGTCTTTATTGTTCCATAAAATTGTTTTACTGCTGGTTTGGGTTTCTAAGTTATGAGTGACATCACTCCACGCTGATAGAACATCAGACAGAAATATGTTTTCGTTTGCAATTTCATGTAAGATAGTATTGCTGATGTTACATTCAAAGAGTAAGGAGTCACCATATTTTTTTAGGATTTTCTGGTAGAATAATTTCCATTTACTCGTATTGGTATTATCTAGGTATCTTTTAACCCAGCTGCATTTGATTGCATTCAAGAATGAGTAAATGTTCGTTAATTGGATACCTCCATTTTCTACAGATTGAATTAACTGAGTTCTTTTTTATTTTATCAGGCTTACCGTCCCATATGAAATTAAATATTGCTGATTTTATATCGTTAATAACATCATTTGGTGGATTTGGGAGAACTGTTAATACATATATTAATTTAGGAAGTGCAAACGTTTTCAATACTGTGTTTTTTTCCGATTAGTGTAAGTTTACGATGATGCCATGATTTTAAGCAGTTTTTAAAATTCTGTAATTTAGGTAGTATGTTTTTAAGAACTGTGTCCTTTTCATTATTTGTGAAAGTAATTCCTAACGTTGTGGCTTCATCGGATGTCCAATTAAATTTCATTTCTTTTTTATATTGAACATTACTTTGTTTTAATTTACCTACTCGTAGCACAGTACATTTACTTTTGTTTAGTTTAAGACCCGATGTCATTCCGTAAAGGGTTAGCGCCTCTATTAGGTTATGGAAAGAATCGTAATTGTCGTTTAAAAATAAGTTGCATCGTCAGCAAATAGGGATTGTTTGATTTCTTCGTCAGGTTCTAGTGATATGCCTTTTATGTGTTTATTTGATTGGATGTGATGTGATAGATACTCGATGCAAATAATAAATAGCGATGATGAGAGTTGACATCCTTGTCGAACCCCTCGTTCGATGTTAAAACTGTTTGAAAAGAAGCTATTGTTAATGATTATACTGTTAATATCGGTATAGAATAGTTTGACCCATTGAATGAGACTTTCACCAAAGTTCATATTTTCTAAGCAAAAAACATAAATGAATGATCAAGCGAATCGAATGCCTTTTCAAAGTCTGCAAAGAATATTAGACAAGGATTATTTGAATTGTTGAAATAGTTTATGCATTCTTGGATAAGACGAACGTTTTCACCAATGTAACGTCCTTTTATGAAACCAGATTGAGATTTTGAAATGATTGATGGTAATATTTTTTTTATTCTGTTTGCTATACTTTTAGTTGCAATTTTATAATCATTGTTTAGTAAACTTATCGGGCGCCAGTTTGATAAGGATTCTAAGTTTTTTCCAGGTTTTGGAATAAGTGATATAATACCTTGTATTTGTAGCGTAGTTAAGTTTTCGTTGTTAAATAATTAGTTTAGTGAATTAATTAGATGTGTTTTTATATCATTCCAGAATATTTTATAAAATTCGATTTCGATGCCATCAGATCCTGGGCTTTTGTTATTTTGCATTTCTATTAGGGCTAATCCACATTCATATTCATTAAGCAATCCGTCGAACAGTTGTTTTTCCTCCTGGTTTAAAGCGTGATGTGTATTTTTAAAAAGGGTGTTATTTTCAACATTTTTTCGTTTATAGAGGGTTTCGAAAAATAAACGTTGTTGTTCAAGTATTTGAGTTCTGTTTGTTATATCTTTGCCATTGACTACAAATTTGTGTACAGTTTTTTGTTCACTTCTACGTTTTTCAATGTTTGCGAAATATTTTGTATTTTTTTCATTGTGTTCAACATGCTGTGCACGCGCTCTTAGTATTATTCCATTTAGATGTGTATGATAGATTCCATCTAATATTTGTTTTTTTTAATGTGATTTCATTTTCAATGTCGGTGGTATCATTTGTGTTTGTTTGATGCAATTGTTTTTCAAGTGTTTCAATGGTTTTGATGGTTTCAGTTTCAAGTTTGTGTGTTTCTTTTTGTTTAAATGATGTGTATCTAATTGTTGTGTTACGTATATTTCCTTTAATTACTTCCCATAAGGTGTTTGGGTTTGCATCTTTATTATTTTGAACTGTATTTAATATTTCCTGTTTTATTTGTGTTTGATATTGTGTATCTAATAAGATGCTGTTGTTAATTTTAAAGTATCCTGGGCCTCTTTCAGGTTGTATATTGTGCAGTTTAAGTTCAACTAGAGAGTGGTCAGTCATGAATCCTGGTTTTATGTTACACGTGTCGATAATGTTGCAAAGAGATTCAGATATTAAAAAATAGTCTAATCTACAAAATATTGTTGGTTTTGTGTTTGAGTGCCAGGTGAATTTGCTTTCGTTTGGATATATTGTACGCCAGATGTCTATCATATTGTAGTTTTCAATTATGTTATTTAAAATGTTTCTATTTTTAGTATGGGCATAAAGGTTTCCATTTTTTTTATCTAATAATGGGTTCAGGACAGTATTGAAATCACCACCGATTATAATATTTTTTATCTTGGTTATTAATTATAGAGGATTGTAATGTTTCGTAAAATGTGGAATCGTCTATGTTAGGGCCGTAGACGTTGATTAATGTTATTTGTGTTTCGTGTATTTTGATATCTATACTTGCTTGTCTTCCAATTATTATTTCGTTAAAGTTATCGACTGTGATCCCTATATTATTTTTTATCAGAAAGACAATGCCATGTTTATTAGTATGTTGTCCACTGAGATAAATGTCTCCGTCCCATTCGTCCTTTAAGGTTTGTGCTAAAGTATGTGTCAAGTGACTTTCTTGTAATAGGCATATACTATATTTATTTTCGTCTAACCATTTGAAGATTTTAATTCGTTTATCTTTATTATTTAGCCCTTTTACATTCAAAGTACATAATTTAATCATTTAAAGAGGTGAAGGGTGATGTAAGTGATAATTTGTGTGTGCTTGTCCAGTTAGTTCTATTTCAAAACATGTCCAGTTGGTTTCTATTTTAAGATATAAGATGTTCACACATACAAGCAAACATAGAAAACATAAAATAGGGATACAAAAAGATGAATATCCCATAGAAATGAATAAGTAAAAAGAAATAATAGCAAAAAGGTATAAACAATTAACAAACAAACATAAAAGAGAAATGATTACAATATATGTTAAAGCAGCTCGGTTAAACATTGCAAAGATAAACGAGCATATGCAGATCAGTACCACATTAGCTTAAACAGTTTCATTTCTATGAAAAGTGGTTTTATTTCTTATATATATGTACTCTATTATTAGCATTTTTTTACAAGTATTAATATACAAATATTATATAATCATGAATTGTTTAAATTAATTTTGTTTGTCAAGACTTAAAAGTATATTATTTATAAATCGTCAGTTATTAGCATTATTTAAGTGTATAATTATTCAAATATAATGCTATCATGAATTGACAAGAGTGGTTCTATTTGTAAAAAACTAAATGTATATTACTTATAAATCCTAAAGGTGATTTCTGTCCGTTTCGTGTTATCAGTACACTAACCTAGACAGGACAGATTCTATTTTACAATGACAATGTTTTGATTGTATATATCTTAAGTAAGATTACAAAGCTGGTAGCATGGCTATAGTTTGTAGCAATACAATTAAACACAAATACAGGAGATTAGTATACATTCTACATGCATCTTACTAATAATTGTGTAATTTGTCTACTTAAGAAAAGGATAATACTATAAAAGCAACGACAGTGAACCAGACAGTGTAATTGCATTGAACATCTATCATTCACTTAACACTTGAACAAGGCTTCATATGAAAGCGAAAATGAAGCAAGAGTGTTTATAACAAAGGGGAAAAGGGGAAAAATTCTAGTTTATTAGTGCTAAATGAAAAATAAAGATGATGTTTGTTTACCACTTATAGTACCTTCAAACATACGTTATATTTACAATAACAACTGAAAAGGAATCCTTGGTATTGAAGGTATCAAGTGGATAAAAACATAATGTAAGTGGTAACACTGAATGACCAGGTATTGTTATTAACATTCACAATAACCAGTTTGTTTTTATAGTTAAACGTGCACAAAGACGTAAAATTGAGATTGTAAACAGTATCAACATTTGCGAACTTTGATGAGAATAGTATCGATTCAATTGCAAAAAAATCATGGATGAAATTGCTCATTTTACGTGCATAATTAGACACTAAACATTCACTATCATAGACATATAGAATGTTCAACACATATAAATGTAAAAACATTACATTAATGTGGAAAGGCATACGTGAGAAATGACACTAATTACACACAGTCATATACATAGTTGAATGTTAAACACATACAAATGTACATAACATTTTGCAAGAATAAAACTGTCGTCTATTCGAGTACATATAAACTGAGTTTTCACACACCAATATAAATATATATGTACTGTTTCAATACGAATACAGGTACTAGTATTAGAAACTTAGTTATACCATTATGTTGACGCCGACAAAAGGGTGAGTAAAGAACGGTAACTATTCGTGAAATAGCCGATTAAAGATACGGTAACTCTACGCTTGATCATTAAACCGGAACGACATGACAATATAAATATAAATATGTGCTCTTTCATGGATTGTTTGCTTGTTATTTAAATCAAGCTCGGAGAAGAAATTAGCCGAAAAGGCTTTACATGTGATATCTCTATGGGCATTTTGGCTATGCGCGAGTATTTTGAAAGACTTGTTCTGTTAACAACTTTCAGTTTCATTTAACTTAAACTATGATAACTGATCCTTATTCAAGATAAACATGTTCGATAAAATCCCTTAAAGATAAATTATACCAATAATTCTTACGAAAATCAAAACAAAACCAAGCGCAGTTTAATCCATGAATTAATTTACGAATAAGGGTAAGAAACCAGTTCCTTATTTGTTATTCAAGCCGAATTAGGAACTTTCATTTTCTTGCTTGAATATATGTGCAATTGAACCAAAGTATATCACATATTCATGAAAATCAATGCATATGTACGTCGGATAATACATATTTATTGAAATGCATTTCAAATAAGGTTTACCGGTATGAAACGCTATATCAGTTCCTTTTTCGCGACAGAATAAGGAATATATGTGTCTTGTTCTGAGAAAACTGGACATAATGCATGTGCGTCAAGTGTCGTCCCAGAATAGCCTGTGCAGTCCGCAATCAGGGACGACACTTTCCGCTTTTATGGTACTTTTCGTAAAAGGAAGTCCTTCGTACCGAAAATCTTGTTTAGGCGGAAAGTGTCGTCTCTGATTAGCCTGTGCGGACTGAGTGACCTGTTCCTCATTCTTTATTGAAAGAGAATAAGGAACTGACATTTTCTTAATTAAAAATAAAAGAAACGGAACAAGTGTACGACATAACAATGAAAATTAGCGTATGCAAATATTGGTTATTTAATACAATTATTACAATAATTATTCATTTTTCTTCTTCGCGTTTGAACATGATTACTTAGTGGCCGTTCAGTTAAAGAAATTTTAAAAGTCGCTGTTTGGTGAACAGTTACATCATTTGCCAGATGATATTGTAAACCTTTGGACGGTGTTCACGATGTTACATTACGCAATTGGATATGTTTCGCTAAATTGTTTGATATTTATTCAAATGGTATGTTTTCACTTATATCGAAAAAACAACCATTACATTATATATTCCTACGAAAGGCATATAATAAAAGAGGCGTGTTGGTATTTTCGTGACAGAACCCTCTAAATAAGCTCTACAAATGTTAAAATTTCGTTGCGATATTTAATCGCATTTTCCGTATAACCGATTTGTTTTAAGTATGTATACATATATTCATTATTATGAAAACAATAATCTTACAGATGCCGTAAGATCGTAAAAGATTGCAAATTTGGGCGTGTAAGAATTGGCCTTTTAGAAAACAATTCCTGTGTAAGATTTACCGCTAGGGCGGTAATTTAGCGGATCAAATCTTACGTTGAGTGCTAGCATAGACTGACGTCACATACAATATTTTTAAATATTACTCTATCCTCCCAAAATGTGATTTATTAATTATAAACAACACATGTTTATTGTAATTCTGCATGAATGCTTACAAAGTCTCAATGAAATTGCATCATACGATTAAACCGACTGAAATGATGTTAATAAAATTGCGAATTAATAATGCGTCAACGAGATGGCATCATTTTAGTGTTGCCTGGCAAATATTTAAATATGAAATTCATCTCGGAGGTTACTTAACCCAGGGACCTATACAAACAAAGGGATTAGCAACCTCGCGATATCCCGTTACAGCACGCAAAATAAACCGAGATTTGATAATCTCGATCGATTGGTCCCTGTGTAGCGATAATAAACCGGTGCGCGAGATTTGATAATCTCGATTGATTTGTCCCTGTGTAGCGATAATGCGGCTACACGATATCGATTGCGAGGGATTTTGCTTATTGAGCGGGTTACGTTTTTTTCGGATTCAAATTATATTATGTTAAATGAACAAGTACCTATTCGTTCAATTGTTGCGTTGTTGATCTCAAAATCAATCATTATTTAGTCTAATTATTACGCAGTATGTCGAACGGGGACCCAATTATCGGACCCTTTGATGAATATTAATTGCCGGTTGTTTCGCCAGGCTTAAATTGCCGTTGTTTATCGCACGTATGTGCATGTACAAAAGACCGGTCTTTTAATAGAATTAAAATGTTACCAGGTTTTGTTTTAAATAGCAACATAATCAAACAATGTTAAGTGTAAACAACTCAAAATGTATCTGTTCTTTTAACCTCCGACGCAGCAAAGTTTCGCATGCCATTTTAATATTCACCAACAGAGTTGCTCAGAACCTGTGCAGCCAGACTGACCTTCATGTAGCTGAAGGAAAGCAGATTCATTCGATTGCGAGCGATTTCGCTCATTGATGGTGATAGTTGTTTCGCAATATTCGACTTTCGTTGTGTAATAAACAAATATATATTCGTTCAATTTTGCCTTGTTTGTCTTGAAAATAAATAATTAGTAATATTAACACGCAGTATGCTACACGGAACCCAATTTCCGGATGCGTTGACGAGTAACAATACCATTTGTTTCACAGGGTTTCAATTGCCATTGTATATCGCACAAATGTGCATGTAGCAAAGACCGGTCTTTTAATTAATTAAAAATGTTACTCTGCTGTGTGAAAAATATCAACATTATTAACGCCTGCCAATTGCTCACAATTTAAAATGTATAATTGTGTTTTATCATCCGAGACAATGAAGGTTCGCATGCCATTATATTATTCTTTTAGACTCCTTTTGAACATGATATCCATAGTAGTACTGAAAGTATTTTCGTGATTTCGTGTTCAAGTATTGAACAAAAATCAGCAGAATTTGAAGGCAAGGCAATTCATAAAAGTCGTTTGTGTTTTATTTCTCAGTATAAATCAGTCAATCACTGAAACATACACATTAGTTCATGCATGATAGGTAATCTTGGTATTATTTAAGTTTAAGAGTATGTGTAACAATACATTCATGTTACTAAGTGTAATGAGCATTCAGTTAAAGAAAATATTTTAAAAACTCAATAGCATGTACAAAAAATCACATGTTTGTAAAAGATTTTGCACAAGTAACCATTTGCAATGTGAAATAGCACAACAAAAATTTGATAATAATACTTACAATTTTCTATTTATTATTTCAACAACAAAAGATTGAGATTCCTCTTGACATGGTAATGCAGAAGATTTATTCGAAGCCTACAGCAATACAAAAAGCTTACTAAAATTAAATACCAAATTATCTTGTTTAAACAAGTTTGAAAATTATATATTTATAATGAGTTTTGGGAACACATTTTTGATTAACATGATCAAAGATCTAACTGTCACTTTTGAGTTAAGCAGAGATATTTACTGCTGCAATGTGTTCATTTATGAAAAAATGCAACAGTTTAATTTAATCAATTGAATATTTAAAACTAATTCATACTGAATTTTATTTTTTCTTCGGCAAGTCTGATGGTTTGTGAAGTTTGTTGTCGCCACTGCTTTATATAGTAGACATGAATATAGTAACATCATCTTAGTGCTGGGATGGTCAAGGTACGTCTCAGGAAAAGAAAGGAATCCAATTTCCGTGTTGAATCAGACAGTATCAGTATCCTTGGCATAGCTGTGAACACACATGTATGTCAGTACTATTAAAAGTCCACAATGTTTTTCAACCATTAAAAGTTCTAAATGTGGAAACGACCTGGGTTTGTACGCCCAAGTTTCGCTGGCGTCATGACATTTTCCTTTGCGGGGTCAACCCCTCTTTTGCTTCTTTTCAGCACACTGAAAATATAAAACAATATGAATTTAAACCAACAAGATTAATAAAGGGCTAGTATTGACTGAGCCTTTCCAAAAATGCTGCGACATATGTTGATCAAATTAATAGCGGTTATAAAATTAAAAAAATGACTAAAATTGTATTGTTTTTGAGCTTATACAAAATAATGATTTTTCAAATAATGCAAATGAAATTTGCACCACACAATAGATTGAAATGCAGCGTTTGTAAAGATACCATCATGATTATTATAGGGCTAGTATTGACTGAGCCTTTCTTAAAATGCTGCGACATATTTGATTAAATTGATAGTGATTACAAAATAAAAAATTACTAAATTTGTATAATCTTTGAGCTAAAACAAAATTATGATTTTGCAAATAATGCAAATAAAATTTGCACCACACAATGCATTAAAATGTAACGTTTGTAAAGATACAAACATGATTACTATAGGGCTAGTATTGACTGAGCCTTTAGAAAAGAGCCACGACATATGTTGATCAAACTGAAATTGTAAAAAAATAAAAAAATGACTAAACTTGTATTGCATTTGTGCTCATTCAAAATCATGAATTTGCAAATAATACAAATAAAATTAGCATCACACAATGCGTTGAAATGTAATGTTTGTAAAGATACCCATAAGATTAATATAGGGCTAGTATTGACTGAGCCTTTCGAAAAGAGCCACGACATATGTTGATCAAACTGATAGTGATTACAAAATAAAAAAATGACTAAAATAGTATAATCTTTGAGCTAATACAAAATTATGCCTTTGCAAATAATGCAAATTAAATTTCTACCACACAATGCATTGAAATGCAACGTTTGTAAAGATACCAACATGATATATATAGGGCTAGTATTGACTGAGCCTTTCAAAAAGAGCCACGACATATGTTGATGAAACTGATAGTGGTAAGAAAATAAAAAAAATGACTAAAATTGTATTGCTTTTGTGCTCATTCAAAATCATGAATTTGCAAATAATACAAATAAAATAAGCATCACACAATGCGTTGAAATGTAATGTTTGTAAAGATACCCATAAGATTAATATAGGGCTAGTATTGACCGAGCCTTTCAAAAAGAGCCATGACATATGTTGATCAAACTGACAGTGATTACAAAATAAAACAATGACTAAAATTGTATAATCTTTGAGCTAATACAAAATTATACTTTTGCAAATAATGCAAATTAAATTTGCACCACACAATGCATTGAAATGTAACGTTTGTAAAGATACCAACATGATATATATAGGGTGAATATTGACTGAGCCTTTCAAAAAGAGCCACGGCATATGTTGATGAAACTGAAAGTGGTCAAATATAAAAAATGACTTAAATTGTATTGCCTTTGTGCTCATTCAAAATCATGAATTTGCTAATAATACAAATAAAATTAGCATCACACAATGCGTTGAAATGTAACGTTTGTAAGAATACCAACATGAACAGTATAGTAACATCATCTTAGTGCTGGGATGGTCAAGGTACGTCTCAGGAAAAGAAAGGAATCCAATTTCCGTGTTGAATCAGACAGTATCAGTATCCTTGGCATAGCTGTGAACACACATGTATGTCAGTACTATTTAAAGTCCACAATGTTTTTCAACCATTAAAAGTTTTTAATGTGGAAACGACCTGGGTTTGTACGCCCAAGTTTCGCTGGCGTCATGACATTTTCCTTTGCGGGGTCAACCCCTCTTTTGCTTCTTTTCAGCACACTGAAAATATAAAACAATATGAATTTAAACCAACAAGATTAATAAAGGGCTAGTATTGACTGAGCCTTTCCAAAAATGCTGCGACATATGTTGATCAAATTAATAGCGGTTATAAAATTAAAAAAATGACTAAAATTGTATTGTTTTTGAGCTTATACAAAATAATGATTTTTCAAATAATGCAAATGAAATTTGCACCACACAATAGATTGAAATGCAGCGTTTGTAAAGATACCATCATGATTATTATAGGGCTAGTATTGACTGAGCCTTTCTTAAAATGCTGCGACATATTTGATTAAATTGATAGTGATTACAAAATAAAAAAATACTAAATTTGTATAATCTTTGAGCTAAAACAAAATAATGATTTTGCAAATAATGCAACTAAAATTTGCACCACACAATGCATTGAAATGTAACGTTTGTAAAGATACAAACATGATAACTATAGGGCTAGTATTGACTGAGCCTTTAGAAAAGAGCCACGACATATGTTGATCAAACTGAAATTGTAAAAAAATAAAAAAATGACTAAACTTGTATTGCTTTTGTGCTCATTCAAAATCATGAATTTGCAAATAATACAAATAAAATTAGCATCACACAATGCGTTGAAATGTAATGTTTGTAAAGATACCCATAAGATTAATATAGGGCTAGTATTGACTGAGCCTTTCGAAAAGAGCCACGACATATGTTGATCAAACTGATAGTGATTACAAAATAAAAAAATGACTTAAATTGTATAATCTTTGAGCTAATACAAAATTATGCCTTTGCAAATAATGCAAATTAAATTACTACCACACAATGCATTGAAATGCAACGTTTGTAAAGATACCAACATGATATATATAGGGCTAGTATTGACTGAGCCTTTCAAAAAGAGCCACGACATATGTTGATGAAACTGATAGTGGTAAGAAAATAAAAAAAATGACTAAAATTGTATTGCTTTTGTGCTCATTCAAAATCATGAATTTGCAAATAATACAAATAAAATTAGCATCACACAATGCGTTGAAATGTAATGTTTGTAAAGATACCCATAAGATTAATATAGGGCTAGTATTGACCGAGCCTTTTAAAAAGAGCCATGACATATGTTGATCAAACTGACAGTGATTACACATTAAAAAAATGACTAAAATTGTATAATCTTTGAGATAAAAAAAATTATATTTTGGCAAATAATGCAAATTAAATTTGCACCACACAATGCATTGAAATGTAACGTTTGTAAAGATACCAACATGATATATATAGGGTGAATATTGACTGAGCCTTTCAAAAAGAGCCACGGCATATGTTGATGAAACTGAAAGTGGTCAAATATAAAAAATGACTTAAATTGTATTGCCATTGTGCTCATTCAAAATCATGAATTTGCTAATAATGCAAATAAAATTAGCATCACACAATGCGTTGAAATGTAACGTTTGTAAGAATACCAACATGAACAGTATAGTAACATCATCTTAGTGCTGGGATGGTCAAGGTACGTCTCAGGAAAAGAAAGGAATCCAATTTCCGTGTTGAATCAGACAGTATCAGTATCCTTGGCATAGCTGTGAACACACATGTATGTCAGTACTATTTAAAGTCCACAATGTTTTTCAACCATTAAACGTTTTTAATGTGGAAACGACCTGGGTTTGTACGCCCAAGTTTCGCTGGCGTCATGACATTTTCCTTTGCGGGGTCAACCCCTCTTTTGCTTCTTTTCAGCACACTGAAAATATAAAACAATATGAATTTAAACCAACAAGATTAATAAAGGGCTAGTATTGACTAAGCCTTTCCAAAAATGCTGCGACATATGTTGATCAAATTAATAGTGGTTATAAAATTAAAAAAATGACTAAAATTGTATTGTTTTTGAGCTTATATAAAATAATGATTTTTCAAATAATGCAAATGAAATTTGCACCACACAATAGATTGAAATGCAGCGTTTGTAAAGATACCATCATGATTATTATAGGGCTAGTATTGACTGAGCCTTTCTTAAAATGCTGCGACATATTTGATTAAATTGATAGTGATCACAAAATAAAAAAAATGACTAAATTTGTATAATCTTTGAGCTAAAACAAAATTATGATTTTGCAAATAATGCAAATAAAATTTGCACCACACAATGCATTGAAATGTAACGTTTGTAAAGATACAAACATGATAACTATAGGGCTAGTATTGACTGAGCCTTTAGAAAAGAGCCACGACATATGTTGATCAAACTGAAATTGTAAAAAAATAAAAAAATGACTAAACTTGTATTGCTTTTGTGCTCATTCAAAATCATGAATTTGCAAATAATACAAATAAAATTAGCATCACACAATGCGTTGAAATGTAATGTTTGTAAAGATACCCATAAGATTAATATAGGGCTAGTATTGACTGAGCCTTTCGAAAAGAGCCACGACATATGTTGATCAAACTGATAGTGATTACAAAATAAAAAAATGACTAAAATAGTATAATCTTTGAGCTAATACAAAATTATGCCTTTGCAAATAATGCAAATTAAATTTCTACCACACAATGCATTGAAATGCAACGTTTGTAAAGATACCAACATGATATATATAGGGCTAGTATTGACTGAGCCTTTCAAAAAGAGCCACGGCATATGTTGATGAAACTGATAGTGGTAAGAAAATAAAAAAATGACTAAAATTGTATTGCTTTTGTGCTCATTCAAAATCATGAATTTGCAAATAATACAAATAAAATTAGCATCACACAATGCGTTGAAATGTAATGTTTGTAAAGATACCCATAAGATTAATATAGGGCTAGTATTGACCGAGCCTTTCAAAAAGAGCCATGACATATGTTGATCAAACTGACAGTGATTACAAAATAAAAAAATGACTAAAATTGTATAATCTTTGAGCTAATACAAAATTATACTTTTGCAAATAATGCAAATTAAATTTGCACCACACAATGCATTGAAATGTAACGTTTGTAAAGATACCAACATGATATATATAGGGTTAATATTGACTGAGCCTTTCAAAAAGAGCCACGGTATATGTTGATGAAACTGAAAGTGGTAAAATATCAAAAATGACTTAAATTGTATTGCCTTTGTGCTCATTCAAAATCATGAATTTGCTAATAATACAAATAAAATTAGCATCACACAATGCGTTGAAATGTAACGTTTGTAAGAATACCAACATGAACAGTATAGAGCTTTATTTGACCAAGCCTTTTGAAAAAAGCCACGACACACGTTTCTCGGATTATGGAAGTGTTAACAATGATACGCATGATTTGGTGAAAATACCCACCGTTGTTTTATAAGTAAATACAAAGCATAGTCGAAAACAAATGAAACAATAAGATGTATCAAACTCAACAAACCTTTGCAATGAATACTTCTGTGTTGGCAACACTTGGTTAATTTGTTATCTTATTTTGTCTCGATTGCTTTGTCACGGTCTCGCTTTGTAAAAATGGCGGCTGTGAAAATTTGCCTCGTCGCGCGAAGTCTCGTTGGGTCGCAAGTCTCGTTTCCCTTTTGCGTAACAACGCGTTAGCTTGTTCTTCGGTTCAGTGAGTGTCTCATCCCTTTGTTTGTATTGGTCCCTGCTTAACCTCATGTATTTTAAAATGGCGACTGTGTGATAATGTCACTGCATCGCACTTGATCGTGTTAAGATATAACTGGTGGTTAGGGAGACGTGAAAACATTTGGGCAATGTAAGTTGTTCTCCGCATCAAAACGTTAAAAAACCCATATATTTCGTAAGGACTAAAAACGCTGGACCCGTTAAAAGAATACCATAAGTGCGTTATTCTCGAGGACAATAGTTTGATACGAAACTTGATAATCGCAAATTTATGAAGCTAGATTGCTCAAGAAAATAAATCTAAGTGTTTAAAGAAAACAACACAACTAAACATGTACTTTTATTCTTCTTATCATCAACATTTACACGTGAAAAGCACCTAATTATTGTTTCAAAACATAAAATATCACAAGTCACATAAACAATAAATACCAGGGAAATATACAAACAATATTTGTTTGTATATGTCCCTGTAAATAAATAGCAAACACTTGAATACATTGACTACGGCAATAAGCAAAATGATCTTTACAATCTTTTACAAAATAAACATAATTATTAAGAATAAAATTCGGTTCAATGTAACATATTCTAATCCAATTGTTAGAATAGTTATGAAAATGTGTATGTAAATAAAATAATGGAAATGTGAGAGCTAGTATTTCGAATAAATCCCTTGGGATGTAATGAGTTCTGTTGACATGAAATCTGGCATTTTGCTCACCCCCTACCATTATTCTATACAATGTAGGCATATGGAACTGTCACAGCAAAAACAAATCTTTGAAACACACAGATCATGTCAATCTGCACAATAAATTATCTTGAATTTTAGCAGAAGTCTCTTGATTATAGTTGAAGTACTAAGTACACATTAATAATAAGAATGTGTATTCATTTTGTACCAGTTAATGTTACTATATGATGCTATGTGAAATCATAATAAAGTTCACGTTACACAAAATAAATTAATTTTAACATACACTAATTTTGGACTGAAGTATATTCATTATAAATTTATTATAGTTATATCACTTAATTTATAATATAAATTATGTATTATATAAATATAAAAACACTTCTTTTATATGATGCATACGAATGTTTATATCAACATCAAAACAGTTTTTAATACAAACACAACTTGCATTGTTAATCAAAGAATTCAATCATATTTCAATTTAAATATAATTTCTCTATTGTAAAATTGTCAATGACCGCAATTATTATTCATGAAAGGTTGTTGTTTTATGGCCTAAAAAGATAGAACATTTTAGTTCCAGATTCATGCAGCAAGAATTCCACAAGTGCATCAAAGATAAAATCACAGAAAAACCAACGCATAAAATTCAACTCCGGAATCCACTTGTTTACAAGCAATAAATTAAAAATTACAAGCCATTCAAGATGTGAACAACTGTTGTGAGTGGTTTGATCATAAAAAGGACCCGAGTTCAATTTATTTCTACACGAGCTTTTTTGCTGATATCTAACTATTACTTGCAAAATAATAATCCATACATGTAAGGAGATGAAGAAAAATGCATTTTAATGAAAATTTGCAATTTCCTCAAAATGCATGTTAGATTTTAATAAGCAAAAAATAAAAAGGAATCTACCAGGTCATAAAGACCTGAATAACAAACATCAAACCACATCATGAAAAGTTCTAAGTCATTTTTTGAAAGGCCTTTTTCCAAAGAGTAAGATATCATTTGTATTATTATTATTATTATTTTACAATTCAGTGCTGCCATTTATGACAGTAATGTATTCTTAAGGTTGCAAACAAATGTTTTGGCCTGACTTATATTTGCCTCACAATCAGTGAGATAGCACCTTTAACCCATTTATGCCTAGCGTCTAGAAAAAAGGCCTTGGCAAACAGCTTGGACCCAGATGAGACGCCGCATGATGCAAGAAATTTCTGTAAGAAATATTCTAAATATAGAAATAAATATACTAGACAACCCTAATTTTGGAAATAAATTGATCCAATTTAGAAGGATGGGAGAGTCCACTAGGCATAAATGGGTTAATATTGACAGATAAACAAGGAGCGTGAAAGGGGTGTGATATGTGTCTAGCTCCCATCTTAGGAAAATAAAACAAAAACATAACATACAATTTGAATACGTATACAAAGTCCTTTTTATTGGGAAGGCACACAGACATTATGAATATGCTTAAAAAAGGCCTACATTAACGGGTATATGCTATAGAGCTGTAACGATTTTGTTCGATGCATTGAAAAACCGGTTCAACGCCGCCGATTCGATTTCGATACCAATACGGCCAATATCGATTCGATTCAATGCAATCCTGATTGATCCGCATTTAAAACCTTACTTTCCAAATCCGTCGTCTAAACGTTCTCGTCATTTGTAAACCGTCTTGTAATTGATCAATAGCCAATATGGCATCCAAAGAATGAATGAATAACATGCTGAGCATTACATCAGCCGGTAAAATGGCTTCTTCAACCACGCCGAAAGACTCACCGTCAGAATTAAAATCAAAAGTATGGGAACATTTCGGGTTTCGCGAAGGTTCTGATGCAAAGGCAACTTGCAAAACGTGTTTTATTGACGTAAGTTGCCCATATGGTTTGTTTACTAAAACTGCATTCTGTTAAGAAGTAAACTGGATATTGTTTATATACTTACATGTTTTTGTTTGTTTTTGTTTTTCCTGTTAAACACATGTGATACATTGTGCATTTTATGTTATTCAAGAATAACTCAACAAGTTTTGTTCAATAAATTTGTTACTTACAAAACAACGTTGCATTTTTAAATTTTATTAAAAAATTTAAACACTTTAAATATACAACATAATAAGTTTATAACAAATACCAAACATATTAATTCATGCTCTGGACAAATCAAACATGAAATAGTTTGCAAAATAAGCAGCAAATAGTTAAATTTAAATCGAATCGAAATCGGACCATTAAGTATCTAAATCGAATCGAATCGAATTATGGGTGAATCGTTACAGCTCTAATATGCTATAGATTATCAATTTAAATCTAATCCGAGTTTACTCGTGCATACGCAGATAAAACTAGCATCAACAACACATTTCCAATTTGATTGAATTAGGAAAAAAACTTTAAGAAATACTGTTTATCCACACCATATTGGAGTGTTCCTTTGCTGTGATCACCATTACTACACCCTCCTATTTGAAGTGGTGTATAAAAGTACACAATCTTTGGTATCATAATGAGACAATAAGAAAAGAAAACATAAGTAATCATATACACATCTTTCACAAACAGATTTTACAACAGTAGTTATTTGTAAACTTCTTTTTGCATTTACAAGTGCAAAATGCCCAAATAAAGACTAATAGCATAAATTGACAAAGAATTTGTTTGAAAAATGAGCCAAATTCGAATCCAAATTTTCAAACATGATCACTTTAAGTTACATCACTATGACCCTCTTGCCCGTTGTGCCAGAATTATTGATAACTTCTTCATGCGCTAACCCAGCCTCTTCCAGCTTATACTCCTTTTGGACGTTTGGTTGGAGCCAGCCTGCAGTTAGTCCATCTGATATCCCTTGATGCATTTCCACCCATTCTTTCTGTAAAGATTAATGACAGAAAGATGGATTTGTTCAAAATGATACAAGTGATAAATTGATAATGACAGAAAGATGGATTTGTTCAAAATGAAACAAGTGATAAATTGATAATGTGAGAAAGATGGATTTGTTCAAAATGATACAAGTGATGAATTGATAATGACAGAAAGATGGTTTTGGTCAAAATGATACAAGTGATGAATTGATAGTGACAGAAAGATGGATTTGGTACAAAATTATACGAGTGATAAATTGATAATGACAGAAAGATGGTTTTGGTCAAATGAAACGAGTGATGAATTGATAACGACAGAAAGATGGTTTTGGTCAAAATGATACAAGTGATGAATTGATAATGACAGAAAGATGGACTTGGTCCAAATGATAATAGTGAATTTTTAATTTTGGTAACAAGTAAAACAAGTGGGACACAATTGACTTTGACTGCTCCGATTGGTAAATTTTAAAGGCCAGTTTTAAACCCAGCAGTATAATTTGAACAAACTTTGTTGAGGATTACTCTATGATGTTTCACACCTTATCGAAAGATGCGAAAGAGGTAAGACCTACAACAATTCTGATAAAAAATGCAGGGGTCTGGTATAATATCCGAAATTAGCAGGCCTAATTCCATTTACTTTTCTCAAGGCATATAAAGCTTAAATAGAATGGTTAATAACAAACCAGTAAAGCACTCTAGATACGGTATATCTTTTGAAGACTGTTAACTGGTAAATATGAGCTCAATCAAAATCAAAGATAAACTGCTTTCCAAACATATGACAATCCTAAATAGATAGCTTTCAACATTTTCCCTTTCCTTCACCTTGATAACATCCTAAGCAAAAATTACCATTTCCAGATGCAGAAAAATTGCTCCAATTTAGAAGACATATTTCATAGGCTATTTTAGCTCTTCTTGTGATAATCAGGAAATAAATTATTTGCAGTACTATTGTCAAATATTTTATTTTTTACCATATGGTATATAAGAAATATAAAGTTGGACTAGTGAACTACATGCATTGTAAAAATGACAGTAATAAACTTAACGAGAGTGCCAAACTGTCACAAGATACGCCCGTTTGAAGGTTTTGGACAACTTGATAACTTTACCATGACCCATATTTAAACTTGACCTACATATCATCTAGACACAACTTCTGACCAAATTTGGTGAAGATCAGATGAAAACTACTTCAACTAGAGAGCGGACACCATGCTTAATGCTTGAAATGCACTAAGTGACCTCGTGATCTAGTTTTTGACCCGGCATTACCCATATTTGAACTTGACCTAGATATTGTCGAGACACAACTTCCGACCAAATTTGGAGAAGATTGGATTAAAACTACTTCTGTTACAGAGCGGACACCATGCTAAATGCTTGAAATGCACTAAGTGACCCCGTGACTTAGTTTTTGACCCAGCATGACCCATATTCGAACATGACCTAGATATTGTCCAGATACAATTTCTGACCAAGTTTGGTGAAGATCGGATAAAAACTCCTTCAATTACAGAGCGGAAACCATGCTTAATGCTTGAAATGCACTAAGTGACCCTGTGACCTAGTTTTTGACCCGGCAAAACCCATATTCAAACCTGACCTAGATATTGTCTAGATAAAACTTCTGATCAAGTTTGGTGAAGATCGGGTGAAAACTATTTGAATTAGAGAGCGGAAACTGCTGTGGACGCCGCCCGCCCGTCCGCCCACCCGCCCGCCCGCCCGCCGCCAAGGTAAAACTGTAATACGTCCCGTTCTTTGTTAACGGGCATATAAAAAGGAACGGTATTTCCATTTATATGGTTGAATTGTTTTTGTCTTTAGAATGACTTGAACCTAATAATAAACCCTTATTCTGGTTTAATAGAAGAATTTTTAATTTATGTACACAAAGGACTATATAAATCATGTGATATCTGGGTAGAGGCCAATTGCGACCCAGGGACCGACAACTAAAGTTCGAGTTTACCGGAATTCAAGCCAACCGATTTCTAGTTTACTTATATTTACTATCATGAATCTTCCATAAATTTACATCTTAAACAGCACAACATGTATTTATTGTTGTCAGTCCTGGCGTGTTTGAGCCAACGGATTTCGACTGTATATATATGTCTCAATAAATCATGGGACACCTAACAAATTTGGCACAGGACCCTATTTGATGCTACACACAAAATATAAGATCCCTGACCCGTCCGGTTTCTGAGATTTTTAATTTTTAATTTTTTAAATCTATTTTTAGCTCTGGATACCAACATTTGCACCGTACGTTAATGATTTACCAACATTTGCACCGTACCTCAATGATTTACCAAGATTTGCACCGTACCTTAATGATTTGAAAAATCTTGAAAGAGAGTCACCAAATCATTATTTCCTTTACAGTTTCTGTTACAAGTAAGAAATAAAACATAACAACACCTAATACATGCATTTAACAAAAAAGCTTTATTTTAACAAAATTCAGTATAAATATTTTTGTAAAGATCACAGTAACTTTGTGGTGGTTGAAATTGGATGACTTAAAACTAGGCCTAAGACCTTGACAATATGCATTTTATATTATGCTGTTTTTTATTGCAAAGTGTATTTAGCTTTCTTGTGAGTACTTATTGCATATGTATAGAAGAGTATGCTTTTGAAGTATGGAAGATTTTTTAATTAAATTACTAATGCTGCTGATATATGTGAACAAGAAATATTATTATTATATTACGGTTTATACCTATTAATATCAACCAATCAGTTGTCATATTTTATGCCAAGTGAATGTCCAATATATTACTGTATTGGAATTGTGATAATTTCCAAGCCACCTTTAAGCAAATCCTTAACAACATTCAATAGTATCTACATGCTTTTGAAACTGCATCTATTGCAGATATGCAAAAACATGGTCCCAATTTTGAATATGCTTGAACTAATTTCTAGAATAATCTCTGAAGATGTATGTCTTGAGTAACATGTTCATAGCTTACATCACACATCGTTAATACATGACACAAAAGCTCACATTCTTTCGCCGACTTGGGGTTTAAATAAATATAATGGACGTGAGTAATGAAAATAACTTGTTATAAGTATTTAACAAAAAATAATTGGGCCATGCTCTGTGAAAAGCGGGTTAAATGCTTGTGCGTGAATTTTTGTCCTAGTTTAGCCTGTGCAGTACGCACAGGCTAATCAGGAACGACATTGTTTGCCTGTTTGATATTTTTCGTTTAAAGAAAGTCTCTTCTTAGCGAAAATCCAGTAAAGCCGGAAAGTGTCGTCCTTGATAAGCCTGTGCAGACTGCACAGGCTAATCAGGGACCACACTTTACGCATATACATTAAACCCCCTTTTCACAGAGCGATTTGGAATGGTACACATCTGGGATACTCGCATCGGACTTGCATATCAACTGGTCCAATATGGTATGTCAGCTCCGTACTTGCACACATAACCTACACTAATTACATTATAGCATAAGGTATTGTAACAGTGTTACCATCTACTTACTGGTGGAGAATTCCACAGTGCTATTCCAGTGACAATGGCCTCCTTATTCATGAAGAAACGTGGGGTGACCTCTATATTGCCGCTTCTTCCAACAACCCAGTATCCAACAAACAAACAAAAGTTCCTGGATTAACAAGACCAATAGCTGAGATTTTCTATATGACCAGCCAGCTTTCACAGCCATCTATTTTCATCACAAAGCAATGAATATGAAGAGTTGACCCCCAGCTTTAATAATTTTCTATATAAAAGTCCTGTAGTATGTCTTGGTCTGTATTGTATATACAGTTGATAACTTGCCATTAGTTGATAGCCGTTTTGGGAAAACTGGTCTTAATGCATGTGCCTAAATTTTGCACATGCTAATCAGGAATCGCACTTTCGCCTACCCTATATTTTAGCTTAGACATTACCTCCTCAAAACCAATAATTCCATAAAAGCGGGAAGGATTTTTCTGATTAGCCTGTGAGGACTCCACAGGCTAATATGGGACTATATGCACATGCATTTAGCCCATTCTTCCAAGAAAAAGGCTCAATTTAAGACAAGCTGGTGTAAATTGATCCTTTATTCCGACTACTACGATGATGCCTCCCTTGTTGATTATCTCCAAGTCTGTCTCCAAATTCACGTTGGCCAACATCTCAAGTATTATGTCTGGTCCGTGCCATTGGTGGCTGCCTGGAAATAGGCAAAAATTATTTTGTAGCCAAAATGTACTTAAAAAAAGATTCCACAAATACCAGTGTTGATTCATTACATATCATAAATTAATCACAATTATAGAATGGCAAAGCACACGGAAGTTTTTGTCGATGACAAAAATGAAAACATTCTTCTGGCTTTAGGCCACTATATGATAATGATGCATTTTATGTAAATTGACGATGTTTTCCTATACAAACCAACAAAGTCTATTAATGCTCCAATTTTGTTTGATTATTTTTTATTAAAATAGTTAAAAGAAACGAGTGAAGATGGTTAAGATTTTAGAATAAACATATCATTGGAACAAATGTTTTGAGCAAGTGAGATGATGATTGGGCAAAAACATGTTCTTTCTAGAGTGTTCAAATTGTTTCACTTAAGCCATATAAAGAAAACTGCCCTGCCCCCTGACAGCCTTTTTTAATGGACTGGAACCTATTTCAGACTTTGACGAATTATCATTAGCACAAATGTTCTAAGCAAGTTTCATGCATATTGGCCAATAAATGTGACTTCTAAATTATTCATAAGGTTTCATAGCAGCCATATAAGGAAAAACTGCCCCATCAACTGGCTGCAGTTTAATTGAAAAAAAATCAAACTTGGTTGTTTCATGGGGATTAATAAACAAAAAGATGCAGGCAAATGGTAATTTCTTGAACCAAATTTGCTTATTTCTAGCCATTTGCTAATGTGGCAAATGGCAGATCAAGCCCTGGACCTAGTTTTGAACTCGTCAAATATATCATTTTGACAAATGTTCTGACATAAGTGTCCACAGGGTAAATGTTGACGACACATGATGGAAGCGAGTCAACGAATGATTGACACAAGGTTATCACAAAAACTCACCATAAGCATGTTGTGCTCAGTTTAACCCATATATGCCGAGTGGACTCTCCCATCCTTCTAAATTGGATCATTTTATTTCCAAAATAAGGGATGTATGGTATATTTATTTATATTTTTAGAATATTTCTTACAGAATTTCGTTAAAGCAAACAGTGTAGACCCTGATGAGACGCCACACCATGCGGTGTCTCATCTGGCTCTACGCTGTTTGCCAAGGCCTTTTTTCAGGACGCTAGGCATAAATGGGTTAACTTAATCATATGAAGACCCCCGGTGCATGAACAATTTTGATCACAGACGCATGTTTTAAACCAATCATGACTCATTGCATATACAAAATCAAGGCTCTGAGCTTAGTAATTTAAAAAAAGATGGTTTTCAACATATACAGATTTATCTAAAAGTTAAAATAAATTATGTGACGCTTAGTTTCCATCACAGTTGCATGATTTGAACAACTAAAGACAAGACCATAATAAAATGTTACATCAAAACATTACTTTTTAGAGTTATAGCCAATACAAATATATATATTTTGTGAGCATCATGTACAAACTGAAAATAACAAATAGTATAAATAAGATGCGGTTATTTCATGACCTACCAGTATTTTGTCAGTGTAGCCCTGTTCCTTATGGTTGAAAGCCCCTGCTGCTCCGTTTTAAGAACCAAGTCCAGCCCTTCTGGGGTCCCTGCCGTCCTTAGTACTGTTAGGCCCTTGGCAACCCCTATCTGGACACATGCCAGACCCACCTAATACAGTAGAATAACTGTACAACATTACTGCAAACTCATTCTTCAAGGAATTGCTCTGTGAACATGGGGTTTGATGCATGTGTGAAAATTGTCGTCCCAGATTAGCCTGTGCAGTCCGCACAGGCTAATAAGGGACGACACTTCGCTTTTATGGTATTTTTAGTTTAAAGACAGTCTCTTCTTAGCAAAAATCTTGTTTAAGCGGAAAGTGTCATCCCTGATTAGCCTGTGTGTTACTGCACAGGCTTATCTGGGATGACACTTTACGCACATGCATCAAACTTCCTTTTCTCAGAGCACCACTAAAATTATTTTTGTTGATTTTGTTGGCAGACCAATTCACCCATCCAAAGGAATAATTATGCCCAATCCTTAATATTTGTAAGACCAAATTACAATATTAGGAACCAATTTTATCCTAGGTCTTCATGAAAGCTGGAAAAACACAAAAATTTAAAACAAAATTTGAACTTAGATTCAAATGCGACTGTATGAAAATTTGGCAAAACAAACTAAGAGTATGGGTTGGCCTTACAGCTCCACTGGCTCTATGCACCAGTACAGTGTTTCCTGGCTTCATTTTATCTTTAGCTCTGAAAAATTAAATGGAAAGTACCATGACAACTACAAATGGTTGCTTGGATCTAGAAGTGTGGAATAGACTCAAATGGTGTTATTAAGGAACATGACTGGTGTTTAAATAATAATTTCTAGTAAAAGTAATGATGATTATAGAAACAACAAAAAATCAACAAGACTATTGCCAAGCAATAAAGTACCCTACCGGCTCCACCATTGTCAGAAATTCCACCATTGTCAGTTTTTTTTTTAATTTGTTGCCATAGCAACCAGAATTTTTGACGTAGGAACACAATGAAATGACGTGCATAATGTCCATATTGCCATTTATCCATGTTTCAAGTTTCATGAAAAAATATTAAGAACTTTTAAAGTTATCGCAGGATCCAGAAAACCACCATTTTCAGCAGTATTTATAGTCTATTTTTTGCCATAGCAACCATAATATTTGACGTAGGGACAAAATAAAATGACGTGCATAATGTCCATATTGCCATCTATCCATATTTTAAGTTTCATGAAAAAATATTAAGAACGTTTAAAGTTATCGCAGGATCCAGAAAAGTGTGACTGACTGACAGACAGACAGACAGACAGACAGACAGACAGACAGACAGACAGACAGACAGACAGACAGACAGACAGACAGACAGACAGACAGACAGACAGACAGACAGACAGACAGACAGACAGACAGACAGACAGACAGACAGACAGACAGACAGACAGACAGACAGACAGACAGACAGACAGAGCGCAAACCATAAGTCCCCTTCGGTGAAACCGGTAGGGGACAAAAATATACAGCCTCAATATAATAATTTCTATTAAAAACTAGAGCTTTGTCACAGACGTGACGGATACTCCCACATGCCGCATTGACACATAATACTTTGCATGTCGTCTTCACAAAAAAAAGCGGACACCATGCTCAATTTTTAAAACGCACTTAGTGACCCCTTAACCTAGTTTTTGACACAGAAAGGCCCATGTTCTAACTTCGCCTTAAGATCATCTCCATACAACTTCTGACCAAGTTTGGTGAAGATCGGATGTAAACTACTTGAATTAGCGGACACCATGCTGAATGTTTAAAAAAACGCACTAAGTGACCCCGTGACCTAGTTTTAGGCCCGGAATGGCCCATGTTCAAACTTGTCCTAGAGATCATTTAGATAAAACTTGTGACCAAGTTTGGTGAGGATTGGATTAAAACTACTTGAATTAGAGAGCGGACAACATGGTGAGGTTTAAAACGCATTAATATACCCCGTGACCTAGTTTTTGACCCGGCATGACCCATATTCGAACTTTACGTAGACATCATCAAGATACAACTTCTGACCAAGTTTGGTGAAGATTGGATGAAAACTACTTGAATTAGACAGCGGACAACATTGTCATGTTTAAAACGCACTAAGTGATCCCGTGACCTTGTTTTTGACCCGGCATGACCCATATTCGAACTTGCCCTAGACATTATCAAGATACAACTTCTTACCAATTTTGGTGAAAATTGGATAAAAACTACTTGAATTAGAGAGCGGACAACATGGTGAGGTTTAAAACACACTAAGTGATCCCGTGACCTAGCTTTTGACCCGGCATGGCCCATGTTCGAACTTAACCTACACATCATCTAGTTACAACTTCTGACCAAGTGTGGTGAAGATCGGAGTTAAACTACTTGAATTAGAGAGCAGTAACCATGCTCAATTTGTAAAACGTACTAAGTGACCCTGTAACCTAGTTTTTGATCTAGCATGGCCAATGTTCGAACTTGGTCTTCAGATGATCTAGATACAACTTATTACCAAGTTTGGTAAAGATCGGATGAAAACTACTTGAATTAGAGAGCAAACAACATGCTGCATGTAAAATCGCACTAAGTCACCCCTTGACCTAGTTTTTGACCCGGCAAGGCCCATGTTCGAACATGGCCTAGACATCATGTAGATACAACGTCTGACCAAGTTTGGTGAAGATCGGATGAAAACTACTTGAATTAGAGAGTGGACAACATGCTGAATGTTTAAAACGTACTAAGTGACCCCGTGACCTAGTTTTTGACTCGGCAAGGCCCATGTTCGAACTTGGCCTATACATCATCTAGATACAACTTCTGACCAAGTTTGGTGAAGATCGGATGAAAACTACCTGAATTAGAGAGCAGACAACATGCTGAATTTTTAAAACGCACTAAGTGACTCCGTGACCTAGTTTTTGACCAGGCAAGGCCCATGTTCGAACTTGGCCTAGACATCATGTAGATACAACGTCTGACCAAGTTTGGTGGAGAGTGGATGCAAACTACTTGAATTAGAGAGCGGACACTTAATACGGACCAACAGATAGACCAACCGACCGACCGACCGACAAGTTCACTCCTATTTACCCCCTAAACTTCGTTTGTAGGGGTATAATTATACATAAACTGACTTTTTTAATATGGTTTTGTATCAAGTTGTTTGTTTTCATGAAATAGCTGAATAAATCTAGGTCACAACTAAAACAGCAAAAAAATGATGCAACAGAACAGAACATGACTGTGTATGAAATAAAGTTACCGCATGAGTGACAATTGTTGTATAACCATTATTATTCTGTATGTTTGGATGCTTCAAATGTTGGGCAACAATTAAATAAAGGGAAGTAAAGCAGATATTAAGTGCAACAACTTTAATTCAAAAGGAAAATCACAGGTTTTAAAACAAGACATGTATTTGAAGACCAAGCTAAAATAGCAATTGCTTAAAGTGTCAATCTAATTAAAATCAAATCCTAATGGTGGCTTCATTTCATGTTAGTGGAGAGTATAGAAGAAGCTTGTCATATTAATGAGATTGTACAAAGTGTTACCCTGAGTAACAGCTTATTGTGGAAGAAACTTTCTGCTGTTATTGTATTTTATTTTTAAAGGAATAAATTAATTTCAATTAAAATAAACTTACTGTATATTGCAAAGGCCATAAGGAATAAGCCCGTGCGGGACCACACTCTACATAAAATGCAAATTATAAGTATCTTTTTAACTAACAATTTTTCCCAGATACACCTTTTACTTAAATACTATATTCTTACTTTATGCACAATGCACGATACGCTGTATAGCAAGGTTCTCCCAGACCAGCACCCTGGGAAAAACTCAGGCGGTCAGGTAACTTTCCAACCATAGCTTCCTCAGCAACTGTATATTCTGCATACCCGCCGGAAAGTGTCCTTATTAATAACACTTTATCACCTTCCTGTGGAAATCCAAAAGAACATGTCATGATTGTTAGTACATTAAGGGATTCAGTACGAAAGTTCTGTACTGGACATGTATGTATAAAGCTGATTTGAAATATTCAAATCCTCAAATCTGTGGCTATTTCAATTAAAGGTCATTCATATCAAATGTTTGAAAATTTTAAAGTCAATACTGCTTCAACTATTAATATTGCATCCTTTGTAGACAAAAAATATTGTAGTTTGAAAAGAAAATTTGATTTGAAGTTATCACTTCCAACCCAGGATCTCTCACCAACGAGACGAGTGCTCTACCAAGTGAGCTAACTTGGCTGCTTACACATCTTTTCCACCTTAATACATCTTTTTACCGTGACACTTAGCACAACTTAAGTTAAGTGAAAGATTCCCCTATTGAATTTTGCCATTACCAATCCAGTGTAATACATAGTGATTCTCCTGTAAGTTTTGCATATACAAGCCCAGTGTTATACACAACAATGATGGTGAACAAATGTACCAAATTATTTTAAAATCTCGCAATGAACAATACAGCTATGGCCCGGACAAGATTTCGAGACAGACCGACAGACCGACCGACAGACAGACCGACAAAGTGACTCCTATATAGCCCCCATTACCAATGGTAATGGAGGTATAAATATTCCCCTATGGAGTTTTGCCAACACAAGCCCAGTGTAATACAGAAATATTCCCAATGATTTTTTACCAAAATTAGAACAGTGTAATACAAACAGATTGCCAACATGAGTTTTGCCAATACAACTACAGCGTAATATGTGTTAATTATAACACTCACTTTTTTCAATGAAAATGTAAACCATGCTTAAACAAAAATACATGTATTACACAGCTGTTATGGAAATTGCACACTGATATTTTACAAACCTTAAACTTTGTGACACTGGCCCCAACCTGTGACACAATTCCAGCCCCATCAGCTCCCGGCGTGTATGGCAGAAGGGGTTTAACGGCGTAGGTACCGCTACGGATGTACGTGTCCACAGGATTCACTCCTGCTGCTTTTACTACTAACAATACCTGAAGAATGTCAGACATTAACAATATAAGATACTGATGAGCAGCAAACAGCATAAAACCTGGACTGAATGTGATTTACTTGCAGGCTGTTCTCGTTTAATGCTGAGTGCACATAGCTATTTTCACTGTTGCCTATGAGAGGGAAAAAGTTAAAAAGAAAATGTCATTTGTCCCCCAAAATTGTGTGTTCATAGTCTTATTTAATTTCAACTTTTAAATAAGAGTGCATTTGCTTTACATACAAAAGCCGCCGCTTCTATTTTACCGTGTCAAAAAATTTAGACACACTGATACACCTAATGCATTTAAAGGGGCCTTTTCACAGATTTTGGCATTTTTTTAACTTATTCATTAAATGCTTTATATTGATAAATGTAAACATTGGATCATAAAAGCTCCAGTAAAAAATCAAGAAAAAAATTAAAAAAAGGAAAAGAACATTGCCCGGAGCAGGTTTCGAACCAGTGACCCCTGGAGTCCTGCCAGAGTCCTGAAGTAAAAACGCTTTAGCCTACTGAGCTATTCCGCCGAGTACACATTCTTGACGTATTTTATACCTTATATAAGCAATCTTCGTAGTTTCACAAAATTTAACGACAAAAACAGAACTCTCCAAATTATTCAATCGTTTCGCGTTGCAACTCTTTATAATTTTTAGGTTTTAAAATCGTCAAAAGATGCATATAATGGCTATATTAGAGCATGGTTAATGTTCAGTATTACTTTTTCCTCACAAATAACATAACTAAAACGAAAACTTACGAATCTGAAACAACTTTTTTCAATTTTGTCAATTTACCAAAGCGTGAAAAGATCCCTTTAATGTTCACAAATTCCTGTGCCTATTGTCCCCGATAAATGATAGCATGTCCTTGTAAATACCGCACTGTTTAATATCAATTTGTACAGGATAAGTTTAAATGAATTTTAAATGATGTCATAGTGAATTTTTTTTAACCAAAGTGCACAAATATTTGCATTTGATAATTATACTGTAATATAAATATTTAATTTGCAATCAATTTAACATTGCAAATCATGATTTCTTTGTCATTAAAAAACATAAAAATAACTTAATAAGGCACAAAATTGGATCCTTTTTTACACACTTAAGCTTGGGAATATTTCTGTAGATAATTGCATGGAGATTTGTCACTTCAACACCAATTTTGATGAGCAATCAGATTAACATGTTTGGTACAAATGGACATCATACTTTTGTTCCCCAAAAAATACACACCAAAAAAACCCAAATACATTCAGCAGAATTATTGTCGCCTTACCATGATCACTTCATTAAATATCGGGTGAAGCCATTGTCTATCACAGGTATACATGTTTTTTTACCCAAATAAGGCAAATGTTACATTCCAGTGACTTCTCGCATTCATCTGCCAGTGATGACTGTTATCAGTTTATCATGTAATAGAAAAACACAAATAGGTTGAAATCTGATAAATAGCAGCTGATCAAAAATGTTGAGTCAATAATTATATGTGAAAATCTGATGTCCAATAAATTGGAGTCCCACCAAAAAAAGTGTTATGCTAAAAAAGAGAAAGCGAGTGAAAACTAAGAGTAATTACGGTACTTATTATGACATACTGTAATTAAGTGACAAACTTTGGCTATGCCTCATGAAACCAGAACTGTTTTCCCCTTAATTCAAGACATTCAAAATCAAATTACGGAGTCCTATTTAAATGTATAACTTATTTCTTTTATAAAAAATGTATATATTTGTGTAAATTGTGTGGACAGTGATTACAGGTATACCTGGGTATCAGTAGGAAAAGGCACTTGGAAATCGACCTTTAACAACTCTGGCCCACCAAACTGGGCAACACGGATGGCGGGCATCAATCCACGTCCAGACATTGTTTATAGCTGATCAAAATAAAACGTAAAAAGCAAGGTACTTTTTCTACGACAAATACAATGTTGACATGTCTGCATATGTGTCCAGAGCTCATGAGCCTAAATTCAAATTTAGGGGAGTGACTTCTCACTGTTGATTAAATTAAGGATAAGTGAGGCAACGTAAAGGAAAACTGGTTAATTATTTTTAGCGTTTAATCAACTTCACTTATTTCATTCACCTCATCATCATGATTAATCAGAAACAAGTCACATTTAGCAGTTTTTTATCGTTCGTTACCAACAATTGTTGGACTATTCACAGTATAAATAGTGACCTACAAATCTAGCAGTGGTTGGTAACGATAAAGACATATATGGCATCGCAAATGAACTCCATATTTGCGGACTCTAACAACTAAAGTAAGGATAAAAAACAAACAAATCTTTGTGTTAGTTCAATTATATATATTATATATACTATATAATGGAAATAAGTTGCAGATCGTGATAAGAGCTTCTCATTGATAAGGAAAGATTTTGGAATCTTCTAATTCTGAACACCACTTGCATGCCACCTGAGTTGCTTAATTTAATGGGAGGACTAGCTTATGTCTGGAAGAGCATTTGTCTAGATTTCATTCGGGCACGAAATACTGTGGTTTATCGTCCGTTTAGTTAATCCTATAAAGAAACACTTTTATTTGTTAGATTAAGTATTAAAACCACTACAACTCCATTAACAGCATTCTTGGACTTTTTTCAGCAAACTTAAGGAACGGTTTATAAATGGTGCTCCTTGAAAAAAATTTTTTTGTTAAACATTTGACATGCATATATCGCTAACATAAAATGCGCATACTTGTTGACTTTCCTCAAAGAAAACTATTAAAGTATCAAAATGGAATTAAATGTCATAGTTTTGTGGTCATTTTGTCCGTATTATGCCCCTTTTATCAGTTTTTGCCATTGGCAATGGAATTTTTTTTCTCAAAAACACAGATACAACCCTGGTATAAAGAAAACGATACAAACTATTGAAATAGGCCAGTTCAATCCTTCGTTTTGATTTTAGGTGAAGTGTAACTTGCAACCGCGACACAATAACTCAAAACGACGACAGAAAATACAATTCAGAACAAAGTCTTTTATAAAGTTGATTCCAATTTAATTATGTTTATAATAATAATAATTAAATGATGTTATTGAATTTTGCACACAGTCTCAAAAACATATAATTTCAAAGTTCTAAACAACAATTGTCTGCTTAATTTACGAATTCAGAAATACGTCCAAATGTTCTGATAGAAGATATCCTTCAAATCGAGCTAAACTGCCTGTATATAAAACCACAGTCATCTTATATATTAAATGGCAGCGCGTAGTTCTGAACTGATTGTTTGTACAATAAACCTATGTCCAGAGGGCCAGATAAGATGCGTATTTGCGTAAAATACGCATGAAAAAAAAGAAAATACGTATGACTTAAATTTGTGTTGAGTAAAAAAACTCCTGGCTAAATTCGGATTACGCATCGTGTGAAATCATCTATCCGCGTCCGTATCCGCAAAATCATAAATAGGACGCTATATTCCATTTATCCGCAAACGTCGAACTTATCTTTCTTTTTCGGGTAAAAAAAAAATATATATGGATAAAACTGAAAATTGTAATTGAGATACTAATTATGAAGGACAAGCGTGAATTTAAGTAGATATAAGATACAAATCATCATTCTGCCTGTAAAAGAATACAAATGGTAAATACCTGAAACATCTTGTTCTAGTGCCTTGGCTATGCTTTTCCAAACATTCGAAGTGAAATCTGAGTCCCGATATGCAGAACTGCGTTTGTTGTATAATTCCGGGTAATTTTTCACGAATTCGATTAGTTTTTCAGTTGATTTTTGAGATGACAGCTTCCATCATCGTGCTAAATGCCGTCCGCATCTTGTCCGCATCCGCATTAGAATGCTCACTTGAGCGTTCTTTTGCGGACGCCTATTGCGCGTGCGGATATGCGGATGCGGATGAATGGAATAAGCGCAATGCATTTCAACTGGTTCTATTTTTTTGCGGATGCGGATATGCGGATGCGGATACGGACAGATGGAATAGTAGCCTTAGCCGTTTATATATGCATATAAATTCATGTAAACCTGACTGGTTCACGTCATTGTGTCCACACCGGCAAAAACGTAGTGACATCACCATCTATGTATAGAATAACGGTATCATTTCATTTTGGCCCACAATAAAGGCCGATGTTGACACAACGGGTTCCTTGCTGCATTGTTGAGAAGCGATATACGCTTTCAGTGAAAACATTTTACACCACATTCGATAAAACCCAAATCGCCCAACATCAAGCATATAATTTTTGCTATCAGTTCATCTCTTGGGTGGAACTATGGAAAAACCTTTTTCCTTCAAGCACTTTTTAAATGGCAGCCGAAATACACATATAATAAACACATTTTGTGGGCCAAGCTTGAACGATTTTGATCGTGGCTGTACAGTGTGTGCTAAACAGTGGCTTGCCAAATCAAGACGGAAAAAGAGATTAATGGCTGCTTATAAGCCAAGGGCAAATAAAACAGAAAAAACTGTTACATAAAACAAAAGGGATTTCAATATTGTATACAAGACTGCTTGTCATAGCGAGTTAAGAATTCATGTACACTTTATTATTAATTCTGATCCTTTGAACATAAATACTCCTTAAAAATATCAGATTTTGATTTTTACTCATCAATTAAACATTTCATGAGTGAAATACCCCTCGGCTGCAAAAAATTATCTGGAGCTCTGCCTATGTCGCTCTTAGATATAAGAACCCCGTGACCCACAACAAATGCACGTGTCTATTGGATATCAAACTATTTTTTTATGAAATCGGACCAATTTTGTAAGGATACATATTATGTTATCAAACTATTCATAGATACAGTAAATGTATGGATCACATTGGATGTTTATATTGACCAAATGAACTTTTTATATATGCAATCACAAATTTATTTCAATACAATGTATGTTTATAATAGATCGGTCAATTTTATAATCAAAGCTTTATGTTTGAATTTACATAAATATGGTATCGATAGATTTAATTATTGAAGTCGATACTCAAGCGAACATGCCTTTGCATTGATGTTGATACGTTGTGTTACGCTACACATGTATACCGGTATACCATCAATAAAATCAGGAACAATTATAATATTTTACTCATGTAATTGATGGCCTATGGGTTATTGATTGCAATTAGCAAAATATGACTACGTTTGATGATGTGAATGCATTTATTAAGAAGATTTTATTTAGTATTAATAGATATCCCGAGATGCCCTATGCGATTGTACCGGTACATATTTGTATGCAGTATCTAGACTTATTTCCGTGTCCGGTCTCATTTGCTATCTATCTAAAATGGCGATATTACACGAAAACAGCGAGACAATTTCAACATGCATATCGTGACAACGCCTGCATTCTGTTTATTACTTATAGTACAGTGTGCACTTAAGCTGTTTTAACTTACAATTAGTATACTTACGCGCGAGGCTGTACAACATTATATAATATCACAAAATTCACAGGTAATGGGAATTAAACTTGGTACGTATGGCGCCCGAGATACGCGTTGACAAAACTTTGGGTCTTTAAAGCAGCTGTCAATACAATTTGATATGACGACATTCCATTGCTATGACGTTTCCGACTTTTGAAAACGTTTTTTTTCTGAAATCTACGATGTTTATTACTACCTTGTCACACAGGATTTTCACTGGATAGCGTCCTTAGTACTTCTCAGTCCTTTTTGTGAAAATAAGTCACTGTAAGACAGCCGATGTATTTCTTTTTAAATAACCCCAAATACCGTCAGCCATTGCGGGTCGGGTTCTTTCTTTCTATTTTCTTCTTATTTGTTAGCCGTCCCCACTTTAACATAAGCGTTTATACACCGATGCCCCGGCAAAAAGGCGGCGATCTTCGGCGACATAACTGCGTCACCGTTCGTTGCGTGTTTTCTTCGACTTTTCTGCGACATTGGTATTTAGCTGCGACTACAAAACGACCATGAACGCGACAACAATGAGGACCCCATATATATAGGGGAAAACAGTATGATCGCTCCGTAGTCCCTATTCTATTATCCAAATCTATTGAGTATGTTATTGGTAGTAAAGTCTACCTTTGGAGTTCGTGGCGTTTGGTCGCCGTCTGAATGCGCTTTCACCAAAACCAACGACGTCCTTGGTGATCTCAGCACATCCGGTGTTACCGTAAGAACGCAGAAAATACGCCTTGCCGGTGTGACGGGAGTATAAATAGTGTATCAACTATGCTCAAAATCCCAGATCTAAATATAGTCGCAACTTTATTCTCAAATGTGTGTCATTAAGAGACGAGCTAAATTGTATACCGGTACTTAATAATAAACATAGTTTGATGCTAGTGACTACTATATGTTCTAAGTAAAACAATATGTGTACCCTTTATTTGTTATATACAACAAATATTGCCCTTCTAATTCTTATAATTATCGTTCTATGAAAAAACTATCAAAACATTCGTCATCAAACAATTCTAGACTTACTTCCTGTTTCTAATCAGCTTTTAATGTCAAGCGACGACTACAATGCTCATTTCAATTAACGTTAGTAATCATAATAAAATCTACATGTAGTTTCACAAATCCACATACACCCCAATACATGATTGCAAAGGGACAAATGCTACGACCACAATTCAATTTTAAGTCGACTAATTTATTATGAAATACATATTATAGACTACGAATGATAAAGGGTAACAATCGAGCGCTATAAACGTATTCCACCAAGAAATTAAGGACGATACGGACCCGATTTTCGGACTTTACGGACCACAATAGCGGACAATACGGACAATGTCTGAAAAAAAATCATGTTTATTCAATTTTGTATTCATAAATTCAATAAAATATTAAAGTTGCTGCAATTACACGTCATATTTTTACGTTACTGCCTCGTTTGATTTCATTCGTGTGTAAGATATTTAATAAAATGTGAACAACATTTACGTAAGAAAGGTTTTAAGATTACAATTTAATTGAGGATTTGATATAAATACTACTTCAGTGGTTTTTAACAAGATATATGTGACGTTGTGATCTAGTTATTGGACGAATGCGTCCCTGAATAAAATATATATCTAAGATAAACATTCTAACCAAGTTTCATCAAGATTGAGTAACAAGGTGTTCTCAGACTTGACCTGGGGGCCGTTTCTGGTACAATGCGTAACTTTACGGACGAAAATGTACGTACGTATAAAGTTACGTACAATTTTCCGAATGCGTAAGTGCGTTTCTATAAACCGAACGTAGCCAAAAACTTAGTTGCTATGCTAGAATAATCTCTAAACAGAAGTCGTGTGATTGCGCGGACCTTATAGAGAACATTTGACAGTGTCGTTTCCCGTGTAAAACGATGACTTGCAAAATGGAAGCAGCGAAGAAAAGAAAGATGAATTGGTCGGCGAATGAGATTAACGCGTTAGTAGACGGTTTCGTTGAGTATCAAGAGGTGTTAGAAGGAAAGTTGTCGAATCAATTGACAAGTAAAGTAAAGCTCGAGCTTTACGAAAATCTTACAGAAAGGTAAATGTTGTTAAACTTACAGTAGTTTGCTACTTTGCATTTTGCATACAGTATTTATAGCCACACTTTTATGATTTTAATTCTAACATTTACATATCATCAATAGTGCATTTGTAGGAATATCAAGATTTAATGGTTTAAATATTTTAGTTGTCGTCTTCTGTTTAAAATAAAAAAAAGCGACGTCTCAACTACCAACATATATATAGATCTATGGCATATCTACTTCTACGTATTAAAAACATAATTTTAAGGTACCCCTTTAATTAAACGTTGCAGTATCAACAGCTAGTCCCTCACGCAAAGGTCAGTGGAGGAAGTAAGAAAGAAGCTGTCTGACATCAAAACAGATGTCAGGCAGCTGGAAAGAAAAAGATTAAGAGAAGCTCGGGCTACAGGGGGAGGTCCAGCCATCGCTGATCTAAAAGATTGGCAGGAAAAGGTACACCTACTGATTTACATGTACATGTTTCTTAATTAACATGACCTCTAATATAAAATAATTAATGCACTCAAACCCAGTAAGTAGATGTAAATGATGTTATATGTCATTTTTTATTCTAGTTTATTGTTTACTTATCTAAATACTTATATATGTAAAAAATCAAAATAGTCATATATATTTATTGTTTTCTTTATTATATCTGCGTAAAAGCCATTTCATTTTTTATATTTGTGTGTACAAATGTTCTACACATTTTAAATAGCTACTGAGTGCACTTCCCAAGGTCTCCATAGAATGTTTTCCAGGAATTGATAACTTCAAAGGTAATATATCTTCAAATCACTATAGTTTCATCAATTGTAATATAACAAATATCAAATAAAATTGCAATACATTACATTTGTGTTGCTAAATAATATGTTACACTTTGTTACGTTATATATATATTGAAACCTCATTTATTTTAAATATTAAATTCATTATATCTGTTTATTTTATTTATACTAAATTAGTTCCTAAGTTTTCACTCATTAGCAAAATGAAAGATTGAAAATTAATCAAATATACCAAACATTTTCAGTTCAGACGACCTTGAATGCAGAAGACAAAGAACTTTCTAAAGGTATTTGCAAATACTTTAATGTTTATCTCCCACTATATATTTCCTTTCTTCAACCTCCTTAATATATATATACACACACATGTAATAGCTTATGATTTGTTATCTTCACATTTTATAGCCAAAGAAAGTATATTTACTTGTATTACCTCTCTGCAATTATACGTTAAATTTGTGTTTGCTTTTATATAAATTAACATGTTTAATTTAATATGCTAAATTATTTCACATACCAGTAAATATATAAGACAGTGTGATATTCTTAATTTAAGCCATAACTTAAACCAGATTGTCTTTCACAATGCTTATGATGCATTTTTAACAATGCTAATGATGCATTTTTATTTAATACATAATAGTATTTAAACATTTTAATATGGACATGTTTTATAATCAGATGGAACAGCTTCATTGCAAGAAAAAACAATGAAAAACTATTAAAAAGAAACTGCAATTAACAAAGGTATAGCTTAAACATACATAATATTTGATTTTTGCAGTGGTTATATTATTTAAAATAAATAAAAGCATTTACAGCAAGTTAAATCCTTTCATGAAAAGTTTTATTCCAAAAAAATGACATTATAATGATATATAATTAAAACCAATAAATATTTATATAAAACATGATATACATATAATTGCAGTAGGTTGAGCTATAAGGAGTGCATGTAATGCTATGCTGTATGACCTAGCCTTTAAAGCGATGAGAAAGATTGTAAGCCTTGTAACAGGGAGGTCCCTTGTTTGAACCCCATTGTGGACAGGCATGTTTGAGGATGAGTAACATAATGCCATGAACAATAATATATTAACAAAGATTTTCTTTAAACATCTTGTTTATTCAAATGTAAATGGCAATCTTTATTAACATAATCTCCAGAGTCATCAATATCTGCAAGCACATCTTCAAAGAGGAAGAATGCGGACGTTGAAAAAGGAAGTGCACCAGAAAAAGGTACTTATAATTCATACTTCCTACGTCAATTACTGACTATTACGGGAAGGCTTATTATAGGCAGATATGGTAAAGTCCGTTTCCTGGGAAGAACCAGTACTTGGTGTCTTTATATGGATAAGCTAATGAACGCTCCCTGAGTAGGAATCCAACCTACCAACTCCCGATCGCTAGGCAAACACCTCATCCATTTCACCACCCCAATCTAAGGTATATGTGTTTATGTATATGTATTAAATAGGTGTTTAATATTTGGAGCAAGAATTTTTCTTTTAAATAATTTTTAATTAAAATACAAAAACATATTTATAAGCAAAAATTTGATTATTTCAATATTTTTTTACTTATAAATTTGTTTTTGTACAAATGGCATGTTACATACTGTAGATATGGCCAAAATTTATTCAATATTAAAAACTAAACACATTCTTGTTGTTTCAACAATTAAATATACCCACTTGGTAATTAAAAACACATTGTTTTGCACTATAATCAAACACATAAACAGATAATTATTTAAATATTGACATAGAGTGCTTATACTAATACTGCACATTTATATTGCAGGTAGAAAAACAAGCAGAGATAATAACAACAACAGATGTGGAACATGTAAGAACCAACTGACAATACTATATGTCATTACAAAAAAATATTTATTTTATTTAAATTTTATTGTTTCATTTTGGTGTTAGGATGCAATTTTTCTGTAAGTCGTATAATATAATGACCAAAATGACAAATTTTAAAGTAAATATCTTTAGTTGCTATAAAAAATATGAAAGAAACTAATTGATATTTTTTTTAATGAATGAAAAATTCTACAATTCAAAAAAATAATAGTTTCACATTTTTTAATATAGAGAATAATAGGTTAGTGTTGATTATAGATCAGGTTTATCATGCGAGGCTTAGAAAACAAAAAGCACGAGCCTTGGCGAGTGCTTTTTCGTTTTCGTGCCGAGCATGATAAACCTGATCTATAATCAACACTAACCTATTATTCTATTTATCCCACTTTTTTATTCAGTAAACCTTTTTATTTTAACAAAATTAGTTTTCATGAGTGTTTGTAGTACTTTGATAATGACTGTAGTGTAACCAAGATCAGTGTATTACTCCGCGTTCCAAAAATAACCGCTGATCAAATTGTCATTTAAAATAATCAGAATATCGTTCTGTGACAAAGAATCGTGCGTTACTAATAACAATTTTATTCATATTGAATTGCAAATCTAAAAGTTTTATAACATTAATATAACATTTAGTTGTTCAATACAAGGAACTACATTTGTATACAACGTAGCCTAACACCACACACAATTCACTTTCGATGTTCAAACTATCAACTAGAACACGAGGTGCAAAACATTTGCTTCTTTGTTGTAATATGTGGTTATTTCGTGACGAAATAACAATAACAACTTGGATTTAATCTAATTATTCACATTAAAATTTTGAATGTGGAAAGTGGCACCAAAGAATTGTGAGGCAAAGTTGTTCGAACGAGAGAAAGACATTTGCTGGTGAAGTGACTGGGTGGGACGAAAATCAAGATCAACTTGTTCAACGGTAGACAGTGGTTGTGTAGGCTGCATTTCGACCATAGTTTCAGTGCATGAAGGTGAACAAGAGGAAGCTGTTTGTTTGTTACATTTACTGGACTGAGCAAGAATGTTGGAACACTTTTGCTGCTGTTCAACAGATATGGTGGAATAATTGGTTATGGACTGGACATTTTTGTGCCCTGTTATGGCCATGATTTCAGTGGGTGGAATGTTTGCATTTCGAAGTTTTTGGACCAGGAATTTGCGAACTGAGTGGTTGGTTATTCTCTTGTGCTCGGGAAAGCCGGCGTCTTTTGCCATGGCCTTCAGCATCTGACCCAGCTTGTTGACACCCAATTGTTGACGCAAGAACCACTGGGATGCAGTGTCAATTGTGCGTGTTGCCAGGTAGAAAGGGTGCTGATCTGAAGAAAAATCAGATGGAAGCATATTCGAGTACAGCTTGTAAATTAACACGGGATTTCTTGGTCCAGAAGTGCCGAACATCTTGGGAGACACTTTTCTTATGTCAGCGATGTTCTCTCCTGTGCGCGTTTTCGTTTGCCGCTCGTTTAACTCGAGATACTCAACACCATTCGAGTCTACACGGAGGCGGACGTCTCCCCACCTAACAAAATACAAGAATCTTAATTTAATGTCAGATATGAACAATAATGAAATACAGCATTTAAGTTGAAGCGGATGTACTTAGTGAATGGGGTGAAAAAATACTGAGAAAAATTGATACATATTTTGTGTGTTTGTGTGTAAAAATGTTTCTTACCGCAAATTGTATTGCTCCGTTGTACCTCGCAAGCCAAAATGAAGGCAGTTGTTCAACCAGACTGTATTTAACAAGGCTTTCGGAGACTCCGTGCCAAGGATCCCCTTCTCCCAGAGCAGATCGATGTCGGTATCACTCAGCGGATGGGCCTCCCTAGGACGGTTTCCCATACCCTAAATTGGTGATTTATATTTATTATACTGTTTCATTTAACTTTTCGACTATATTTTTTAATTTAAATTTATTTTTTGAGTATTCTATCTTTCGTAGGCTTACAGTATTACTTTTAATGTGACTTTCAGACTTTTATTTATTAACTGCAACTTTATGTCGACAGGGTATTAGTTTCGTACAGACTACACTTGGGATTTTTTCCCAATTTTGTCATAAATGATACGTTTTCTGTTGAATATGTTATTTTTGCCAAATTTCTTTTAGTTATAACCGTTCATCTCAATTTTACCTGTTTCTTAAGACTTTTTTTCTTTGCATTGTAGGTGTCCCTTGTGAGTGCAAATTGGGCTCCAGTCCCTGTCATGACTGAACATCCATAGCGATGTCGTTTCAGGTACCTGTCAACACTAGCAATGATGCCACGGAGGGAGCTTGGTTCAAAATCTGTGCCATTTGACTTTTTAAGGGACAACAGGAAAGTGGCCAAATACTCATCAAGAAGAGTTGGTTCTATGTGGTGGATTTCTTTTGATTCAGCTTTTGACATAAGAAACCTTTTAAATTTGTTTATGTCAGACAAGGTCTTCGATACAGTCTTTTTATTTTCATTTTGGACAATGAAATAACCAACATCAGTGAGGTTAACATCTAAGAACTCTTTATTCTCATGCAGATCTAAAGTTGGGGGGAAGACATTGCTACTGGATGGTGCGTTACTACTGGGGCTGGTTTCATTTTCAATGGTCGATTCAATTTCATTTGTGAACAAAATAGATGGATCAAACCCATATTGTTCCTGGAACTGGCTTAGTGTTAATTCCACTTCAGTTGCTTGTTGCTCATGTTCATTATTTAATTCATCCCAAGTTAATGAGAAATTGACTTTGTCAAATTCGTCAGACATTTTGAGGGGTTTACGATTTCGCAGACGATTGTGTTCTATAGTCAAAGGGGAGCAACTCGAACTGACTTCTTCAAAGGGGAGCAACAACAACAGAACCTATTTGCAACATAGTGTTAAATTTACATAATACTAGAGGTTTTAATAAAAATAAATGACAAAAAACACGGTTTTTTGCTACTTTTATTTGTTTTAAGGTCATTAAGATTGACAAACATTTGAGATTGTTTTTATTATTGATGCACTTGGCAAATACAGGCGACGAGGTGCGTGGGAAAAAGTAGTCCCGGTTCGGCAGTTGATGACGTCATTTCGTGCCATTGATTATAGCCTTGCCGTTGATTATAGATGAAATTTAATCAACGGGGCTTTAATCAACCGATTTCGGTGTAAAAGTGGGATAAAAATAATTCAGCTGAATTTAATTTACTCCATAATCAAGGTCTGCATAAAAACTGCCTACTCGGAAATTTCAAAGTAAAGTTATTGACTGTACACTTATTTTGTGTTTGTAAACATTAATTGTGACCCTGCTGCCCAAAATATATTCCCTCACTAGATATACATGTAACCTATCTACACTCAAAATTTCAGCTCAAGAGCTTCTTCCTTATATAATTTATAAAGCACAAAATTTATATATAATTTAAGCAACAGTGATTTTGACCCTCAAAAGACTGGTCATAAATGAAACTTCATGTTATGACTTGTTTTCATGTCTGAGAGTGAAAGGAGCTTTAACATGCAAATCTTAATCTGAATTTTCTTAGCACAGTATGAAATAACTCTGCTCAATTGCATGTTAGATTTATAGAGCTTGATCAGTGACCTCTAACAATGACCCAAAACACATGTAAGGAATTTCAATCGAATACATGTCGTAGAAAACAAATATATGAAGGTTGTGCATGTTTGTCGGATACCAACAAGTAGGTAAATATTTTATCTGGAACTATTCAGTGATTAGTCCAGCTAAAAGTACTGCTATCACATAAATGCAAACAAAATTGTGAATGTATTTCAGATGAAGAGCGAATTTTGGCAGTGGAAGAGCAAAAACTGGCTTTGAAAGAACAAAAACTGGAGATAATGCGCCAGCAGTTGCAAGTTCAGGCAGACATTAGAGATGAGCTGCATTACATAAATAGCTTTATCAGCTCTATAAGCAATGTCACTACTTTGGCCTCTTGCAACCCGTAACAATAGTTTATATTCTTTACATATTAGCATAGTTATTGTTTTTGTTTGATTAGTCATATGCATCATATGTAATGCAAAAATGATTGTGAACAACTTTAATTTAAAAATCACTATCATACAATAATGAAGAATGATTAATGTATCTTAAACAAAGAATTTTCAAAATGCCAATTCTTAACAAAACTATTGTTATCTTATCTATGAACAAGTACATGTTAATTAGGCTCCATTGGTCATTGTCGCCTCGGTTACTATTTACGTGTACCCCGGGTACTCTTAAGTATACTTACATGTACCCCGGGTACGGTAAATATACTTAATCGTACCCGGTCGACATTAGACTGTACCCGAGTTGTATTCCCGCCTAAAATCCTATGTCGTAAAACGCGCTACCTATTATCTTAAACAAACTTCTCTTTTTTTTAAACTGCGTCAACATGCTTTGTGAGTATGAGTTTCGATAATATAGAGGCCATTTTACAGAAATTTAACATAAATGTGAATATATTTAATTTTAAAAAAAAGCCGACCACGACCGATTAAGCTTTAAATTTCCCGGGTACGTTTTAGTATATTTACCGTACCCGGGGTACATGTAAGTATACTTAAGAGTACCCAGGGTACATGTAAGTAGTACCCGAGCCGACAATGACCAATCAAGCGTTAATTAGCCCATTGACATATTACAAATACATAGTTCAAATATTCAATACATAAAATCACATTTTGTATTAAAATGTGTAACAGATCCATTGGATATGATGTTTTATGGTTTAGTTATACATTGTTCTTGTTAATACATGACTCACTGAGCTGTTTCATCAACTTCATTAAGTTTTAAAATAAATTGACTACACTTTGCCGCGTTTGCACGCCATTGCCATTAAGTGGCCCATCAAACACCTGTTCGTCATGGTCGTCATCCTCCAAGACAAGTGGGGTTGGAACATTCATTTCCTTGCACAGATTATGTAATCTCATACATACACTTACAATTTGTGCAGCTTTTGAGGGCTTAACTAAGAGGCATCCTCCACTTTTGTGTAAACATCTATAAAGGCAATATTGCTTGTTTTAGTAATTTAAAATTTAAAATCAACATGACATATTGCCAAACTGAAATTTGTTGTTAAAAATTGTTTATTGTATATTATAACAATGATTTACAAAATGTAAATAGCTTTAAAATAAACTAAATAGTTTTTTTTCAAATTTGTACAATATAGTACCCTTAAATGTTAACTGTTATAATTTAATAACTGTCTAACAATTGTTTGAATTTCCTGTAACATTTATTTAAGTGTACATATACTTGCCTAAACCTGGATTTCAATATCCCAAATGCCCTCTCCACCACTAGTCTGGTTTTAACATGGGCATTGTTGTAAAGAACCTCTGATGGTGTACTTGGTGTACCAATTGGTGTAAGTAGATACGGTTTTAAACCATAACCACTGTCGCCCAACAGCCAGTTGTTGTTAGTAGTTGTCAGCCACTGCTTCAAGGCACAGTTTTCCATGATTGTGCTGTCATGAACTGAACCTGGCCATTGGGCAACAACATCAGTGAATCTGTAACATATATTTCATTAATTATTAAAATAGGCTTTCAATATCATAAAGAATATTTAACAACAGTAATATTGTTTTATATATTGTTCATGCATAATGATATTGCAGTATATTTCATAAAAATGATATGTATCATGTGTGAGAATTTTCTTGATTTATGTAATGAAAAATGGAAAGAATGCAATAAATTATGGTGTATACATGTATTTGTTACTTTAGTTAATATTCGCTATTGTTGTTTATTCTGATCTGAAAAGGCAACCCATACCATTTAATGTTTAAGCAACAAAGTGGCAAACTATTCCTTATCCATTATTATCAATGATTAACTGTTTATGGTAAGAACAAAGATACATGTATTTGAATAGTTAAAAAAAATTAATAAATTGCAAACATAGAATAATGTACCTCATTTCATGGTCCACGACCGCTTGAACATTTATAGCATGGTAGCCCTTCCGGCATACATACACCTCCTCCGCCTCACTTGGTGCAATTATGGGTATTAAGGTTCCATCAACAGCACCAATAACATTTGGCATTTTTCCCAGCCTAAAAAAACCAGTTTTGACTCTTCTGAGGTCTTCAGCTGTTATTGGAAAATGGATTGTGTCCAATTTTTTTTCAAGCGCTGCCACCACCTTTAAAGAAAAAAAGTTCTAAGCTCCTATATAAGGCTAATTACAATATAATTGTTTATTTCCGCACAAAACCTGATGTCGTTAAATGCGCTTCGGAATACGAAACAAAATTCTATTTGAACAAAACCTGCTTTTTGAGTATGTGTTTCCATAATATGCCGGCCATTTGCAGAAATATTGACATAAATATGAACACAATTATTTTGAAAACATTAGCCAACAACGACCAACTTAACGTTATAATTCACAGGTACATTTAAGTATATTAAGCTTTCTTGGGGTACATTGAAGTATACTTTAAGAGTACCCAGGGTACATTTGAGTAGTACCCGAGCCAACAAGGACCAATAGAGCAACACTAATTTAAAATGAGTAATTTAAAATTCCAGACAGTCAGTATTAAGAATGAACACAATCAAACTATAAAAATGTTTGTTTGTATGGTAACTGTATTAAAAAGAATAAAATAAAAGATATTGAATCTTATTATTTTTTTTTAATTTTAATTGATAATTTAGAAAAACGAAATGTTCTTACTTTTCAATACACGATTACAGTTATTTTAATTAACGGTTCTAACTTTTATTACATGTTTTATAGTGATTGGACCGTCCGTCCGTCTGTCTTTCCGTCACACTTTGCATTTAGGTTTTGCATTTAGGTTTCTAAAAGTCCTTGTAACTGTTATGTCCCTTCAAATGTAAACTTCATATTTGGTATGCAAGTGTATATGGACAAGGTCTTTCCATATGCACACAAATTTTTACCCCTTTCACCTTGACATTGAACTTAAGTTTTGCGTTGAGGTTTCGAATTCTGAGTTTAGGTTTAGAAATATTCTTATAACTTATAAGTAGCTTCAGACAGCAACTTTATGTTTGGCATGCCTGTGTATTTCATGGAGCTGCACATTTTGAGTGATGAAAGGTCAAGGTCAATGTCATCCTTCAAGGTAAAAGGTCAAATATATGGCTTTAAAGCGGTGCAGAACAAGGCATTGTGTTTCTGACAAACACATCTCTTGTTATATTATAATTCTGCAGTATGTAACAAGTGTTATTTCGACAATAACCATTTGGAAAAGTAAGGCAAGTGTTTTGGACTTGAGACTTGACTGCAGTATACAAAAGAGGCAACCATCAACTGAGCTGGCGACTGGTTGTAAACAAAATAGACAAAAGTACAGTACAATTTAATCAGTGAGGACAACATAATATTTTCATGATATTCTTACCACAGTAATCGATCTCGACACGGAACTCCTGCTGATCCCATGTAGATCCCCGACTTCACTGTAGAAATCGCCTTTCGCAAGGTATCTCAAAGTAACTAGCACCTAAAACAATGACAATACACAGTCTGTGCCACACAAAATTAAGAGTTTGTAAACTGATGTTGAAATATGGATCGATCAATTTGTGCATATATTACTGTATGATTGAACCATTGATATTTATACAAATGTGTAAACACACTTACGTTATAAGCTAGTAAAAAGTTATCCAACAATAAAAGTACTTTCACTCAACATTCGTCGAGTTAGTTTGATGAACTTTCAACGTGTGACGAATATAACCATTGTAAAAAACGAAAGTTGAATGAATTGTCAAAAGAAAAATCGAACAAATCATAACAACAATCGCTTCGAACATGTTGAAATTCTTGTGTAGCCAAATTTAAATCCGCGTTATCGCCTACAGTATTCACAACATCATTTGTCTGTCAACAATCGTCAACAATCAACCCAGGATTTCCGCTACAGAAATTTCCCATGCCATACAGTATAACAAGGTATAAATATAGATAAAGGGTTTACATAAACTAAATAGTTGTAGCGTTCCTTATACCTTAGAGATATAAATACATAGCGTTTTAAATAAGAAAATAGCAAATACCTTCGTCATCGAATCCAACGCATGGTTGCGCTCAGTGAATGCCGATATATCGTATTTGATCAAATTGTGCACATATATTATCGCTTCACGTGTGAGTCTATATCGTTCGACGATTTCCGAATCTCTTAATTCATCAAGTGGGATGATTCTTTTCTTATAAACTCGAGGAAGACGTTCGCGTGTGCGAAATATCGGTACATACGCCGCCATATTTACGCAAAATAACTGAGTTACGTGAGCCTTTGAGCAACCGTAACTTTACGTGCAAACTTACGGTAAACGTAACTTTACGAAGTTTATAGAAACGCTACTAACTGAATGTTTTGCACTTACGCATGATTTTTGAACGTACGTTGTTCTAAGAAACGGCCCCCAGGTAACGTAGTTTTTTGTACGCACGCGACCAAGAATTAAAATGACCTAGAAATTCCAAGATAAATATTTTAAGTTTCATCTAGATTGAGTAATTAATGTCGCTTCTACAAAGGAACAGCGGGTTTTCTAAGATTTGACACGGTCACATACATGTAGTTTTAGAATACAAGTGATTCAATCTCTGCTTAGATATTACTCTAAGAGATCTGGGGGCCGTTTCTGGTACAATGCGTAACTTTACGGGCGAAAATTTACGTACGTATTAAGTTACGTATGTTTTTCTGAATGCGTAAGTGCGTTTCTATAAACGCAACGTAGGGTAAAACTTAGTTGCTATGCTAGAATAATCTCTAAACAGAAGTCTTGTGATTGCGCGGACCTTATAGAGAACATTTGAAGAAATTCATTTAAAGTGACGACAAACTGTCGGTAGACTAAATTTATACATTTATCCTTAAGAAGTACCTTATTAAGAGCACAGTTCTTTCCCTTGTTTGCGAAATTGCGACGAGAAAACAAGGTCAACTGTAAACAAAGTGCAGTCTCTGGATTCTTTTAAAATTAAGTGTGGCCATTCTTTGTTGTGCTGGATATGCTCTTTGTTAAAACAGAAGAGATGATTCTTACTGAAAAAAATCTGATACGAAACGTTAGTCAAATAGATCTATATTTCAAACTGGAATTGATGGAGCAAACTGGAAAACATGGATGGATAATACTGAGAAGACAGGCATGTGTATTGTAGCTTACACATCTGAATTTACAGAAACATAATCAAGGAGTTTCCTGACAGAAATTCACTTTACTGGAAGGGTATCTTTGATTATGTTTAGTGCGTCACTGAATCGACAATTACTCTGAGATTATAAATAAGCACGTGTGGCAATTATTATGTTGCCCAAACTGCTTAATATTATTGTTCATCCAGCGGTTTAACACGTTTTATAGAACACACTACTGTTGTTGTCAAATGATTTAGTGTGTTTGTTTTCTCATCACTCGTTCATATGTTCAAGAAATAAAGGTAAAATAATGACATTTTATAAAGTATATATAGCACCTACAATTTTGAATAATGATCAAACAGTAATGATCAGGTATTTGATATAAAATCTGTGTAAACTCTTAAAACTTACGTCCATTCCATATGTACGACACGCTTTGTTTGGCGGCCAGGTAAGCGTTGCTGATGTGTGTGTGTGAAAAATCGATATCTGATTGGCAGATCGGAAAATTTCATTGACAGGTGGCGACTGGTTAATTTGTGTCGATGTCTTAAGATTTAAGAATAAATCATTGAATACGTCCGAAATCGGTGCCAAAAATCGCTCGATCGGTCATTGTCGGCTCGGGCGCTACTTATATGTACCCCGGGTACGGTAAATATACTAAAACGTACTCGGCCGATATTAGACTGTACTCGAGTTTTATTCCCGCCAAAAAATATGATGTAAAACGCGCTACTGATTATCGTTTTACGGAAACAAACTTCTATTGACAAAAATTGCATCAACATGCTTTTTGAGTATGAGTTTCGATAATTAAGAGGCCATTTAACAGATAATTGACATAAATATGAAAATAATTAATTTAAAAAAATAGCCGACAACGATCGATATTTTAGCGTTATAAGTCCCGGGTATGTTTTAATTTATTTTACCGTACCCGGCATACATGTAAGTATACTAAAGTGTACCCGGGGAACAAGTGAGTAGTACCCGACCCGACAATGACCAATCGAGCCTAAATTTCACATTACGTGCAGCATAACCGTGTACACGATTGCGGTACACATTTAATTTTTGGCCAAGAACACAGGCTTATATAAATCAAAGTACTGACAGTACTGGTGTGGTGATGCTTTTGAAGAGGATGGATATAAAAGCATCAATTTAAGTTTATCTACATCACCACAAGTGTGTATGTGGGTAAGAAAATTTCGGGTACGAAACAAAAAATGAGTACGAAAATCTTGGGTACAAAAAATTATGCCATCAAATAAATTGGGTACGAAACAAAATTTGGTTACGAAAAAAAATTTGGGTAGGAAAAAAATTGGTTAAAAAAAATTTGGGTACGAAAAAAAAAATTGGTACGACAAAACATTGGGTACGAAAAAAAAATGGGAACGAAATACATTTGGGGGTACGGGGAAGTAGTACCCGTGGGGAACTTGACCCATTCAGCGAAACTGGGAGGCGGGTTACATTCTCGATCAAATATAACAAGAAATATCTTTAAAAATATATTCGACGTGCATTTTCTGTACCACTTATCTTAAAAAACCGTTCTGTTACAGTACAACGTTTGTGGGTTATAAAATAACGTTATGTAGCAGATATATTCAAAACTTTACATGCTCTTTAATTACACCATGCTCTTTTATTTCACATGTATGTCATATATTTCGTTGTTTCCTTTCCTAAGTTAATGATGTTATGTGTACGGACTTTATTTCACATGCCCATGTGCATGAACATATAATTTTTCTCTTTTGATTATTGTTTTTTTCTCTAATTGAATAAGCTTAGGCATGTTTGTTCGTTAAATGCGGCAATAATTTCATGATTCCCGAAAGTAGGTACGAGCACATAGTCGTAAGAGCACTTGCATACGTGAGTTCGCCCATGAACACATGGTAAGGTTAACTAAATCTCCACGATATGACCTAATATGTGTTTAAACAGACAACAATATCCAACAAACGAATGAATTATCAAACATAGTATGTGCACTGATGTTGCTCTGTAATTTCTGTTTGAAAAGTTTATTAAATATGCAAAATGAGAAAGCACGCACAAGAGCGAGTTTCATAGATGTCGTATGGCTTTTATGCTGTTTATATACCATACTCGCTAAAACGTTACAAATGGCAGGTTCGAAATAATTCGTTTTCTTTACACTCATGATCGCTTTAAACGTTAATTATACACGTTTTCATTCGCAATTTATTTACATAATCACGACAAATGTTAAATACAATACAGAAAATGCATAGTTGTTTCATTGATCTATAAAGATATAATTGATTGAATATAACTGACTTAAAATTAACGTTTTCAAACTATTATTAAATCTTTTCCCCAGAATATGCTGTGATATTTATAGTTGAGCTTCCTTTACCTTTATCAATGATAATCAGCGAGGTATGCCGATTAGAAAAATCGAGCTATCTCAATCGGACTGGCTCGGTCTTTTACATAGGTCGCCATTGTGAACTTAACTTCGCCATAACTTAAACGAGCTGCTTCGCAGCATCGTCAAAAAGTAATTCTGATGCATTTTACATTGCTATACGCAGCATACAAAACTGTCTTTAATGCACTAGTGGTAATTCTTAACAAAAAATGGTTTAAAAAGCTATAAGAAGAAAAACACCACATACCGGTGTGTTTACATTCATTAACGTTCAATTGTGAACCCCAAAGCCTCGTGATCCTGCACCCTGGCTCAGCGGAATCCTTTTTTAATATTAAAAGTATTGGTGATATTGAACTTCCCCCCACATACAGGAATGGATATTAGTTATATAAATATAAATTTAGTTCATAACCAGTAGCTAAATGCATTTTATTAGTTATTTAGCAGATTTTGTTTATGTCAATTTACTAAAAATTACCTTGACCCTCCCCACCCATCTTTTATGATATCTAACCAAAGCAAGGTCTTAGTACTAGGTATAAATGTACCGAACTCCATTTGTTATTTATTAATAAAGTGGAATCAATTTCGCTTGATTTAGTAACAGTGCCCTTTACCGCCCCCATTCCATAAGCAATCCCAAAAGGATGGGAGTGTGTTGGTATAAGGTATCTACTTATGAATTTGAGAATTTTAGAGAAATATCTAATTTGATGGGGTGTAATCTGTCTAAATAGCTTATATGCACAATTTCAAATTACAAAAAGGCCTTTACCTAGTTATCAAACTTTTCCAACGGTGTCATTTCAATATGGAGTTTTAACTATGAATTTTGTGGATATGCAAATTTCTAAGTGTACAATGGACCCTTATTTCGACAAATATAACACCAATTACCGATCCAGGCCTGCAAGGTCATTTCAATATATAAAATACACAAGACGCTAGCATACTAAAAGCTTTTACCTACGTATATACTATACATACACATTTTAAGTGAAAATAGGCCCATGATGTTGATTAATTTTAAACCAGAGAAACCAAACATACCCCTTGGTATCATTTTATTATGGGGAATACATGAGAATGAAATGCTTCAAAATCCATCAAGCCATTCACGAGAAACTAGCTTACAATCTTTTTTCTATGTATATCAATAAACAAGAGGGCCAAGATGGCCCTAGTTCGCTCAACTGAGAGGAGTCGGTTCATTCAATCTTTGTCAAAAATATATACTTGTGATCAAGAGTTTGAGCGAGATGAGTCAGATACGATAATTATTTTGATTTTCATCAAGAAAATGATTCACTTAAACTACTCAAGTATTAGGTGAACAAGCTGTGTTTGTGAAACACTATGTCCCCCATATATTTGACCTTGAAGGATGACCTTGACCTTTCACCATTCAAAATGTGACTACGTTTGGTTTTGTTTTGATTAACTTTACAATTCTTAGTATAATTGAATAATATAGTATCTTCACAAGTTTTTATCACATATGTTTATCTTTAATAAGGAATACGGAACTGTTTTCATAGTTTAAGATAAATGGAAAAGTATAACAGTTTTAAGATGTTTATGTATTTCAAACATTATTTTTGGTTCTTAGAGGGTTACACATTTGATGACTAAAACATATAAAGTCAACGCAAACGGTGTCGGAACTAATAGCAATTTATAATCATAAAATATTATGTCGGGAAAATCCTATATTCAAAATACCGTCACGTAGTAACGAAGACTACCAGATGGTAAACACAAGCATGTGTATCTGATTATGGTTTGCAAATCACAACATGCACACATAACAACCATTTAAAACAATTTAATTTTGCGGAGTGTACATATCTATTATGTAACGTTTCACTTGGTAAAATTTCAATTAACACGTTTCTCAAATTTAGTAAACTACATACAACTGTTTAAAGCGACATAATACGATCTTAATACTTTTTTCAATACGGACAAAACGTTGATAGATAACAAACTAGAATAAGAGCTCGGAAGAAGTTACAGAAAATTAACGAAAGTTGTTGTTTTTTTTCCCTAGAAAATACTTTTCTGCTGCACACCAGAAAACTTCTCCATGTACTCAATTCAACTAAACTCAGTTTATTAAGTAAATAAAGGCAGTTGGCCCATAATACACAGATTTTATACACAAAACATGACACATGTTTTTAGTTGCGAACAAATCATCTTACATATAAAATACATCAACGTGTTAAATTGTATTCATAAGATGTCCATGTACACTGTTTAATCTGTGCTTATTCGTTCATGCAAAATTTGGACAAAATGTTCAGTATCGGATCAAACTTATTCGCTATAACTGTCATGGAAGTAAATGAAATTATTCTCGGTTTGATAAATAAGGTATAGTATGGTTTTATACGTGTTATTTAGAAGAGAGATTATGGTAATGGTTTAGAGCGAATAATGCACGGGTTTTGTTTGCATGTTTTAGCGAGAAAGCGCACGAGTTTTTCGTTTTGGGGTATATATGATTTGCACATCTATTGAGTCGCCATTCGAGGGTGTATTTGACAGGCAAACGTTATGGAACAAGACAACAAAAGGGTGAAAACCCCGCCCGCCCGCCCTTAATGAACATATGTATGGTTAAATAATTGGTTACATTGCTTTTATGTTTATAATTTTGCAATTATAAAGTCTATGTTTAGTATATTTTCAGTTCTGTTTTTAGTCCATGTGAGATGGGATCTTAACACGAACCGATTCCTTTAGTGGGAAAGACGATGGGTGTATTTTCATTTAAGTCTGAAGCAGCTAAGTTTTCTTGATTATTTTGACTCATTTGTCACTTAATATTCTGTTTGAATGAGTTTTTTTAAGTTATGGGTGTCATGTTTTTCGAGACTCTCACTTCCTGGAGATAATACCTCCAGCATATTAATTGTATTGAAATATTGGTATGTTTAAATGTCAGAGTTATTATTTTTTGTTGTCTTTCGTAATGAACGTTTAATTTTAAAGACATTCTAATTGTACGATTACTTAATACTTTCATTTTGGTGTGACTGGTTAGATGTTGAAGTCGGTTTAATATAGCTGTTAAATTCGTCATATGCATTTATATATTTCTCGGAATAGTTATGATTTATCAACATTCTTTTTAGGTGCTTTATGGATTTTATGGTTTGAGTGATTTGTTTGTTTCTTGTTGATGTCCGGGGTGTGTGCGGGATGCCTTTGATGTTTGTTTGTTATGTTAATTTGCGCAATGAAATTTATAATGTTTTAATTACATTTTTTACTAAAGAATACTTAATGTTTACAGTATAATATTAGCTGCTTATTTGTAGATTTCTCTAAAATTAGAGGTTTCGGGAGGTGATGAAGGCACCTAGACACCGGTCTCGAGCCATGGGTCCTCATACGTCCCCCTGCCATTAAAAGAAAAAATAAGAAAACAAAAATGGCAGTAGGGTTGCGTATCCCGCTCGCGGTTTTACCTGAATCGTTTATTACAACTGATTATTGTATGGGGTGTACGTGAAGTCATGTACACTTATCTTGATTGGTGGTGGTGGATGAATCTTGCAGATATTAGCAGCTTATTTGAACAAATTAATGTTTCAAATTTGTTAATTTATAATATTTAAGCAAGTTAGCGTGATTGATGGGCATTGGAGGCGTCCTGTGTACACTGTGGGCATCGGCGGTGATCAGTTTATTCAAACAGTAACTCTTTATTTGAGATATAAACTTGACGTCTAATTCTTATGAATACATTAATTTTTTTTCACATGACACACATGTGCATGTGAAGTATTCATAACTGCATGCCCTACAGCATTTAAATAGTATCGTTTCAGTTCTTTATACACCTGAACAAAGATGTTACACCGTTTCCAGTCGTCTCGAGACTCATCAACTGAGCGGTGCCGTTGAGGTCTATATCCATTGCACATATAACACATACGGGCATCAGAAGAATTGTTTTTTGCCTTTATATGTTGAAAGTCCTGTCAAATACAAGCACTCACTCCTATTTTGTCTTTGGTTTATTATTTGTATGATAATGATGATGATATAGGTTATAAAGATGATGAGATTTTAATAGTATTTTGAGAATAGAGAATAATAAATTTACTCATAACTATGAGTAAACAATATTTGACTGATTTCGGTATGTATAGATTTTTAATTCATTATATAACAATCGTCGTTCTTATCTTAGTATAATATTGCAAGCATGAAATGTTGACATTGAGTTCATGTTAACCCGCTATATTTCAAATAACAGTTCGTTGCCTTTTTCACTTTACAAATAGAACATTTTTACAACATTTGTACTGTTTTAAAATGAATATTTCTTCAAGAAAAAATGATAAATGTTATAAAGTTATAAAGAGATTTATGGTTAATAAATATATTTATTTAGATAAATACCTGAACCCTTAGTGTTTGGAATCGGTGTGTGGTGTTCTGCTATATAATTTATAATATTATACAAAGCAACACATCTTAAATTAATTTCATGACTGTGCCAATGGTGGGTTTTGTGAAGCATCGTCTATGAACGTCGGTTACTCACATTTCCGACCAAATGTATAGAATAAAAGTGACTAAGCGAAACCAACACACATTGCAAAATATTATGTACTGACTACTTAAACATATTTCCCAATATATCAAATTTACTGTATCCGACAATATGTAGTATTAAATAAACAGAAAGCCATTAAACCATAAAAGGAATGTTCCCATATATCAGATGTAAAATTGTAAATTTGGCACTGACAAAATAAGTTTAATAAATAAGGTATAATTATTTAAAGCAAACGAAAGGCAGACTACTGATATTTTAAAACTGAAAAATCGTTTTAAAAGAATATGTTATTTAGTTTGAAGATAACACAAATAACTAAGAATTGATGTCGGCAAAATAAAAATAGCATGGTTCCTTTTTATGTGTTAACCATTAAGTCGTTCTAACTGATGTTTGTTTTCACCGGATTCAATGTTTTGTAATGGAATTTTACGTTGTCCACAACTTTAAAAACAAACAACAAAAACTCATATAGCTTCATACACAAAACTATACTTCTAATAATCGTGTCTTTGTTTGTAGTCTGTCGTGTCGATATTGCTGTTTTTTATTTTAAGTTTGTGAATTCGAAAGTCTATGTACAGGTCCCATACATGCATGTTATAGTAACATAAGCAAAACATTTCAAAGCAATCTTAATACACAATCCAGTAGAATAAGAGAGTAGCGAAAAAAACAAGCACACAATAAAGCAAAAGTATTCGACTACAAAAACATACATTATTTGCGATTATTATTATTATAAACAAGCTATTGACGCTCGATTGGTCATTGTCGGCTCGGGTACTACTTAAATGTAACACGGCAACTCTTACGTATACTTAAATATACCCCGCGTACGAAAAATATACTAACACGTAACCGGCGAATGTATACCGTACCCGATTTTTATTCCCGCCAGAAAACCGAAGTCGTAAAACGCGCTTAGGAATACGAAAACAATCTCTTTGAACAATCTGCCTAATCATGCTTTCTGAGTAAGAGTTTCGATAATATAGAGGCCATTTTACAGAACATTGAGATACAAATGGACATAATAAATTTGAAAACATTAGCCGACAACGACCAATTTAGCGTTAGAATCCCCGGGTACGTTTCAGTATATTTACCGTAATCGGGGTACCTTTAAGTGTGCATAAGAATACCCGGGGTACATTTAAGTAGTATCCGAGCCGACAATGACCAATCAAGTGCTATTGACTATTAAAAAAGTACTAAAATAATACAATCATTATATGACAAATATTAAAATCGGATTAATACTAAAACCTTAGATATATACATATACAAAAGATTAAAATTATAAAGCAAACATGCGTATTTTCGGTTTTCTCTGACGAAGAATGGTTTAAATAATATTTTATGATTATCCAAGGTAAGGTTTCTTAGCTTACGATTGTTCGTGACTCTATATGCATGTAAGGCAATGCAAACAACAAGATAATGTGGAGGCAAGGGAATGTAACACTATTCACTAAACAAGTTAACGTCACAGTTTGTGCAATGTATTGTATGTTGTAAACATACCCGTGGTGTATGTACAACTCACTTTTATGTACAGCTTGTTCAGATTTGGAGCAACAAGCGTTGATGATGGAACGATGATGTCATACACGTGGTCACGTGTGTAGTTTACGTCAGCGATATCCGAAAATCCGTCACGTGACCCAACAACCAGACTGTAGTGCGTTGGTACTCCTGTGATTGTGTCGAAGACATTTTCCCAATCGAGAGTTAATTTGCCATTTACGAAAACAGCAGATATATTGGATCCTAAAAATCGAAAAGGTGCTTATATTTTTATGTATTCCGAAGGGAAAGGTTATAACAACGCTTTCAATTGATTTCATAAGTTGAACAAGATTATTATATATTTTTCCACATCCTTTACACATTACACTACATAAATTAATGTGGTGAGTTTTTAATACTAGGGACTAAGAAATAAAAAAATCAAGATTCGATAACGCACACCTGTGAGCGCTGGTGGTTCTGAAGCTACAATTAGCGAGGACTTGACACCAGAACTGGCGAATCCTCCGCCATTTACTGCATAAATTTCTGCCGTGTATGTCTCGCCTGATGTCAACTTTAGATGCTCATTGGAGCACATGTCCTTTAGACCTGCATCAGTCCAGTCCACAACAATATCACCATTGCTTTGGATACGATACCTGTAGGATGTTATCTCTGAAGGATCTTCGAAGTTGTTCCATTCCATCTGCAATATGCTTGAATTAGACTGCGCAGAAGACTGGGCGGGTAATGGAGCAGTCATAGAAAAAGAGTCCTTCCCACTTGGCACAAACCTAACGAAGGCGTGCGAGTTGTTGGGCGGTTCAAGGTAGATGATCACTGGTCTCGATACTAAGGTCGTGGCGATTTCGACCTTGTTCACACATTTGACCGTAACAAAGACTCTGTCGCCATGAGAAAGGTTCAAAATGTCTGACTGACAAAACTGCGATGTATCCGAATCCTTTTCCTCCTGTATATCAGCTGACAGAGGTGTAGATCCTAGGAAACAAAGTTTGAACAATACAATGCCATTATCAAATAACATGAATAATTATATTTTTCTTATTGAATAATATGAAATTTTAAATACATATGTAGGAAAAATGACTTATCAAGTTTTTACCCATTCTACAGCTGCAGTATTGAACATCAGATTCATCATCTCGTGCTTGCCATGTCGTTAGCATTGTTGCAGAATTACCTGTTATAACGGAAACGGCAACACCAATATCGCTGACAAAAGGAGGGGTGTGATCTATTATAAGCGCTTTACCAGAATGGAAAACAGACGTGAGGCTAGCGTGGTTCTCGGCTATTACAGTAATATATATTGGTGTCCCATGCACAAATGGCGCGGTAATTACTGCGAAGTTATTGCGATTGTGTAGCTCAAACAAGGATTTGATCTGAAAACCCCCTTCAGTTGCACCGGCTCCAATAGACACCTAATAAATACAAATAATGATTCAATACACCACATTTCAGACATTTGAGAATCGTGAACATACTATAACAGAAAAATAAAAACAATAATTTATCATTTTATTAGAGTGCCGCTTCATGCTAGACGTGTCTAACCCACTTGATAGAGCATGTGGATGTCTATCCGGGGATCATGAGTGAAAATTCAATACAGTATTTGAAGTATTTGTAAACAAAAAAATAAGATTATCTTGCCCTGTAAAATTAGGCACATGTTACATAATTATATTAATAAAGTATTGCAACAACATAAAAACAAACCAAACAAATAAACCAAGTAACAAATAAACATGCTCTCACCGTCTTTAACTCGCTTTCCGGGTCCAGTATTCCCAAGGACACAGTCAGCGAATAGGGGCCTATTTGGTTTACAGAAAGAGCAGCGGAATTATTTTCTACCTGTCTACACTCTTCAAAGAAAACAATATGAATTAATTTATCGGCAAGTGTTGTTCCTAATTCAATTGTAATGGTTTGAAACGTTGTTGACGGAGATATAAACGTGTGATGATATTCGAATGATCCATCATGACGTTTCTGTAATTGTAAGGGCAAATTGTATTTGTCCATCTGGAGAATTGGGTATAACTCATACGTCACGTTGTTTATCTTTCCGTGAATAACATACATGTTATCTTTTGTGAGGTTTGCGTTGAACAACACAAAGAGACTGTCATTCGTAACTGTGCGAGAAACATCAATTTGAATAGATTTAGTGGATCCACAGTAAACACCTTTTGGTGGAGTCGAATCGACTGTTTGTTTGGGGGATCTTACAGTTGCACTTTCATGACCTGCTGCGTCAACAGCTTTCACGAATCCAAAATAAGACTCGCCGTGAACGAGGTTTAAATTTGTGAAGGAAAATTTGTTTGATAAACCAACATTTGTAAAGATAATATTTGATTCATTGGATTCACCGTCTTTGGCAAACGCAACTAGATAGTGCTTAATGCCAGATAAATGATCTTGGAATCCGTGCCAGGACAGGTCAAAGGTTGAAGTCGATTTCTGAAAAGCTGAGCTCTTGTGTTCAATTGTATTAAACACAACCCCGTTGATGGGAGTATCTGTATCAATAATGAATCCATCCGATGCTAATGCGGTGTGTAGCCCAACACTATTAACAGCAATGACTGTAAAGTAATAGCGCGTGCCTGGATTGAGATAAATGTTATCAAGACTTATGTTTGTTGCCAGTCCGACATCAATTTGTTGAAGTATATCATCATCTGAAATGTATTTAATGAAATTGTCTTTTCAACAGAAATTTATTGAACTGTCAAACATATTTATCAGAAACACATAAAAAGAAGCATTAGGGTTTATACGAAGCTTCCGTAATACTGGTTAAGGAGTCCTTTTAAACAATCGTGTAAATTGTGTAACGTATATCGTTATGAATTGAAAAATCTTTCTTACTGTGAGGTGATGTTCCAAGGCTGACGATGAAATGATCAATGAAGCTCTGCGGTTCAGCAAACACATCGTCCCAACAGGCCATGATTTTGTCCGTCCAGTCAATAAAGTCCAAGTCTTGAAGACAATTACCTTCTCTGATATAACGACTACGTCTGACATTGGGTGGGGTTTGATCTATCATGATTGGAGCCGACTTGAACACAGTGTATGTACTTTCGCTATACCAAGCTCTCACATATATGACATAGCGCTCCGCATGTATCAATGAACGATTTACTGGTAGGCAATGAATAAATTCTAACCTTTGACCAACATCAGTCCATGGGTTTTCTAGTTTCAGATCGTACACCCCTTCGCCTATAGCGGATCCATTTACGCCGATGCTCCATTCAAAGCGATGAATAATTTCGGAAGTACTTTCTCTATTTGTTTGTGACCAGTGTCCGCTCAGACATGCTGATGAAGCTGATAGATTAAGAATTTCTCCCGCTAGTCCCCAAAATACATCATATGTTCGGATATTTGGATTCTGCGTATCTGTGCTTGAGATATCAGTGCATGTAACGTTGGTGTTTTCTTCTACACAAGGGCGATCTATAACTGCGCACGTACAATCCTTGTTACAAAAATGTATGTCGCATGAATGTTTTTCGATTTCCAAAATTCCCATTTCATTTCTAGATGTCTCAGATAAAATATTCACAGTGACCCTTGCAATCGAACTGTTTAGCCCGACATTGTTCTGCGCCCATATCGAAAGAATAATGGATTCGTCAGGAGACATACTTTCAGTCAGTACGAATGAAGTTTGAACCCTTTCATTTTGATTAGAATTTTTAATTATTATTTCTCCATTTGAAAGTTCACTGAAGCTGTAGGACCGCGAGACCGTCACGTAGTAGTTTTCAATTCCAGACTCCTTGTCGTGGAACCCGTACCATGTAAGGGTTACATTTGTGACTTTATTTCCAAGTGTATCATTGTTGTTCGTCCACGTCAAAGGTGATTTAAATCCACCGAGGTGCGGTGGAGTAGAATCAATTAAAAGGTCGTTTGTTTGTTCAGAAGAGCAAAGTCCGGCGGCGTTGCACGATGTTACAATAGCATAGTATTTGTCACCGTCATTTAGCCAATTCTTTCCATCTAAACTGATAGTCACGTGGCGTTCCGATCCTAAGACAAGCCTCTCAACAGGCGTGTGACCTTCGTGGTGCGTTTTCAAAGAAATCTCATGGCGAATAATAGGACTGACGCCGTCCTTAAATTCCCATTCGAGATGTAATATGGATTTTTCCCATTGTGACGGTTTACCATTTGCAGAGTTGTATTTGAGTAAGAATTTCGGAGCTTTCACAGCAACTGGGGGTGTATCGTCAATAATGAAAATATCAGACGCTTCTAATACATTCATTCCGACTCCATTGAATGCCCAAACTGTTGCAATAAGTGAAGTATTAATTGGGAGCCTTATATTGGAGATTATGATTGAAGAGTGGAGCAGTCGATTTGATAGCGCAACAACGTCACAATCGCCCTTAGGGGTTGACACACATACTTCAAAATGATCTATATCTGATTGCGGATCTTCGAAACCTTGCCAATTTATTCTAATAGATGATCTGCAAAAACAAAAGTGAGGTTAGTTTTGCATAATATTAAATGCATATTGAAAAGAACCGTTGTGAATTAACTTACCGATGTCCCAAATATTTATCATGACCTGCTCCTGGTCCGACATGTATAAGACCGCGTACTGGGGGTGAGTTGTCCACAATAAGGCCGTCCGATACACGTCTGGTGCAAAGGTTTGCATTGTTACACGCTTCCACGGTCACAAAGTATTTTTTGCCAGGAACAAACGGACCATTCCATGAAACTTCTGCAATATATGAGTATATATTCATGAATACGTAAAAATGTTAAAAACAAGACTAGAGTCTTTTAATGTAAAAACATTCGTGTAGTTAAATTTTTCCGATAACATTTATGAACTGCATGGTACAATAAGTTCAATAACTATCTAACACGCTGTATGTGTTTACAGCTTGTGTTGTTATATTAAGGAGAATAATACCATCCCCATTACCTGTCATCATTCCAACATCTTTTAGCGGTTTTACATCGGTATCATATGGTTCAGTTCCAAGGCCCACTCTGAAGAATGCTAAGCCACTCTCTGGGTCGTAGAAATCTTTCCAATATGCGTTGATAACGTAGATATCACTTTGGTAATCAATTTCCTGAAAGTCGTCACAAGCTTCTAAGTTTTATTATGGCTGGATGCGGAAGAAAAAGAATGAATTATTGCCGTTTGATAAGTTTGCATTTCTAAAAATATCCATTACACCAAACTTATGTGTGTTGCATTATGTTCGCGCATCACGTTTTGGCATTTATGATTGTATTGTCTATCTAGATAGTTACATTTATTTGAGATCCTTTAAGAAGTTTGTTTCGTTAATGATGCATTCTGGAGTAAGTATGAGGGTTTTCTAGCATTCAAACCGGTTTACACTCCAATGCTTAGAAAGTAATAGAAAATACCAAGAATTTCCCTCTGGATAGAATTTCTGTAGTTTCATTGTTTGATATTTTATTTCAACAATATGAACCTTTAATATCATTAAACGTATCGATTCCTTAATTTATTTCAATAATTGCTATAACACATACTTAATCAACATAGAATGATCAGTTGCAGTCCATGGTATAATAATCATGCAAAGTGATCTCATAAAAAACACAATGGTTTACATCGCTAGGCGAATAAATGACAGTGTGGAGAATACACCACAATGTCCTATTTATGGGTAGGATGTGCTGTATGTGATTTTACAAAGGAAAACGGAATTTGGACCCTAAGTTCCTATCACATTATTCTGTGCTAGTCTTACAAGAAAAACTGACATGTAACTGTACTTTTCTACAAATACTTTAAGATCGGGCATACTATGCAATTTATCAGCTTTAGTTACATATGTGTTCAATTAGAACAATATGATCAGCACAAGTGGTTACTGGCATATCGCCCATCTTTAGTAATATATCTCGGGTTTAAGTCTTTCAGTAAGTGTTCAGTCTAAGAATGGGTTAAACTTTGGTCAATTATACTTATTTATAACCAATACCCCAGCTCCTTTGATCCCATCGAGAACGTGCCCTCCAGTGGGAGAGGTTCGATCCAATACAAATCGTGTTGATACAGATTGTGAAACTAACCCTGCTCGATTGATCGCCTAAAAAGGATACAATTTTTATATATTCAGATACATTCACAGCAGTTAATTATGCGAATTTAAGTACATAATTTGCGAACTAAACTACTTGTCCAGTTTGTTTCATAGAAGAATATGTCTGGAAATATAACAAAATTATTGAAATAATGCCGATAACATACTTGCACAATAATGAAATAAAGATGACCATCGATCATCTGCGCTAAATTCAGTTCAAAATAATCAGTGAAAACTTTAGTTTTCGAATTGATATCTGTTATCCCTTCGATTGTACCAATGCCAACATTAAAATAGTCCAAGCCACTATGCGGATCTGAAAATCCTTCGAAACGAACAGTTGCTAGTTCTTGGTTGATAAATATATTTCTCTGAAGGTTGTTTAAAATTGTTATTCTGCCACATAAAGGCGGTGATGTATCTATGATCAACTCCATGGACTCCGAGCCGGTAGACAAACCGGCATAATCCGTTGCTGGAAAATATCATTTCGATTCTTACAAATACTAAATACCCTTAAAAAATATATATATATATATATATAATTTAAAATGAGTTTTCGATAAATAAAACTCTATAGTACGTGATGATGTAAATAAAAGAAACGCATGACGTTATCATATTTTCATTATCTTGCGTTTATGATGCATGTTAAAGCATGCAAAAGTTGGAGTTCCCACAAAACCACTTTGCAATTAAACAAAAGAGAATCAAGTACGGCTTTATATTTTTATATCAACATATTGACTATAAAACTGTATACCAATGACTGTGAAGAATATTTGACTTCCATCAGAGGGGTTTGACAGATTCAACATTACAGATGTTTCCATTCCAGTTGTAACAATGTCCATAATATTATTTGAACCGGCTTTTGTGCCTGAATATAGATATATGCTTATTTAAAAAAATGAATTAAATGTTTAAATAAATCTTGATTGAATCAAATTCCACATGCATATACAAGCAAGTATATACACAAATAACAAGTGATGCAAAAACTGTATAATATTACTTGCCTGCTCTTATAGAGAAATTATGCAGTTTTTCTGGGTAACCAAATACGGTGGCATCAATGTTGTCATCGAATCCAGTCCATGTTACAATGACGTGTTGTGGATTTGTGATAAACCCTCTGTGGTTGTGGACATGCACATCTCCTTTTGTGGGTGGAGAACTGTCTAATATGAATCCATTGCTGCACGACGATATTTCTTCTAGAATTTCAGTGAAATACTCACGTTCTATCACAGTGTAATTCGAGTGCGCGCATATGAAATATAATTCATTGAGTGTTATATATTGCTTGTCCAATTCTATGTATCCATTGTCTGTTTCGTTCTTTACAACGCAGTTTATGTCGGAATTACACGTTTGTGGCACGTACTGCAACTTCATAAGGTACCATGAAACTGAGCGTTCTGAACCATACATCAATGCACCGGTCACTGACGAATTGGAATTACCTATGTTTATTTCTGTGTGAAGAAGGACATAGTGCTGACCAATGTTAGAACTTGACAGCACCTGAAAATTAAATAAAGACACATTTACATAGCAGAGTGTTATGTGTAATGGTAATCTTGTGTGTAATTGTACTAAATAACCCATCGAGTTTACCTTTTTGATGTATACCCAACTGTCTGACGACGAATCAAAATCATACACAGAAGTTTTTGAATAGGACCAACTCTCACTTTTATTCATCTTCTGACAATATGTCATTGCTAAACCACTCACAGAAAACAGCCGGACGCACAGAAAATATGTCAGATATCCGTGGCCTGGGAGGAGAACGCACTTCGCAACCTGTAAGATATCGTGTGTGAAAAAAAATACTTTTCCCCAAATAAGAATACATTCATAAATTGTTTGTTTTATTCAACTTCAATAAACTTTGTGTTTTACTTCTAAGAATCTATGCTTCAATGTTATAAAGGGATAAATTAAACATACATTAACGGGTGTTCCATTGGGCAGTACATTTTCCCAAACAGACAATAGTTGACCAGCTGTGTCGTCACGACTTATAGACCATTGGTAGAAAGCAATGTTGTCGCTGTGTCCGATGATTTCCCATGACGCTTGAATATCAACGCACTGCCCAGCCTTTGCGACTTTAACTTTAGTGTTTATCAACGAAATACCTGGAGCTTCAAGTTCGATTGTAAATTTCCTTGAGTAAATAGGACTAAGGCATCTTATTTTGTTGCACAACTGAACGCTGGCCATATACCGTGTTTGTGCTTTAAAATTTAAATCATTGAATGTAATATCCAATGAACCATCGGGTTGTTGAGGTGGCGCGAAAATAGTTTGAAGATCCGAGCCGTTACCGGACACATATTCTAGTATTGAAACTGCAAATACAACATCCTTGATCGTTGCGGTATTACTGAAGGACCAGCTTATATTCAGTTGCTTGTTATTTGGAAGGATATTTTGAGCAGGGCATTTACTGATTTTCAAACGCAATGTAATGTCTTTTGAAATGTTTAGCTGTATGTGTAGGGTAGGTTTCTCGGCATAAGGGATCAGAACATATTTATTATCTTCGAGTTGGAGTAAAGCTTCACTTGTATTAATGCTCAGTAAATTTTGCCATTCACTGTTTTCCATAGACAAAACATATCGCTGCCCGATAAACAAAGTAAATGGAAGCTTGATGAACGTACTGTCGTTAGCAATTGAAACGTTTATTGCCAAGACATTTGTGGAGAAGCAATCTTTGCCGATTTTAATTTCTAGTTTATTTTTCAGATAATGTTCATCAAATATTCGTACTCCGTTAGACGCTGATACTGTGGTTCCTCCGCTACAGCTTGCTTTTACAATGAAAAAGTATACTTTGCCGTTAACAATTGCACTTGAATTAAGACAGATTCTGCTCACCTCAAACGTGCTCTGAAATGGAACTACATCTGCAATTGTGCGATATAATCCTATCCCCACTTCCAGAGAAATATTTTCATGATGTTTAAATCCCATCCACCGAGCACACATAGTGTGTTCAGTAAAATGGACATCAATATCTGTTGAAGTGTTCACCATGTCTGGATCCAAATCCAACACATATCCGTGTCCTGGCGGAAATCGCGAGGGCAACGAGAACGTTTCGGTTCTGATTGACGTAAAGTGACCGGCATTGTTGTATATGTGAATGTTGATATAGAAAAGAAGTCCATCTCCCGTGTCCTGATTTTGGAGGCGATACAATGGGTATTTGAAGCAGCCTCCGGTATACGGGGGGCAAGGGGACGACGACTCTAATCGCCATTCAAGAAGTGGACTGGAAACTCTTTCGTCATGACCTAAAGGATGTAAATGGGATTTATTGTATGTAATTATAAATTGCATTCATGTATTTCCTTCACAGATAAATACAACAACCTACCAAATTGAAATACCAGTTGGTCTATTTGGGCTGTCTGTTCATCATCATAGAATGTATCTGATTCCCAGGCAAACACGATTGTGTCTACATCGATAGTTACTCGCGGAATGTATTTGTATCGCGGCAGTGTTTGGTCGATCAATATAGGACCCAACGTTGCGATAGACGACAATCCTGCTTTGTTGACTGTTTTGATGAAGACATAGAACGGGTCATCTGATCCAATTGCTTCATGTTGATGTTTAAAGTATGGTTTTCTATCGGTAGAAACATAGTCCACCAAACTTGGAGAATCTTTTTCTGTCGCATCAAGACCAAGCCCTACATAAAAGTCATCAATTTGACTCCCTGATTCTTCCACTGCCCAATTCAGCACAATATGGTCGTTGGGCATGTAGACAACCGTTTCGTTAGAGTACAAAGACAGTTGTTGACAAAGGATATCCGATATATCACGATCTTTGTTCTCTAATGTATGAGTAGCAAGGTAGTCAGCCAACATTGTTTCCGTTGTCAAATTGCAGATGCTTAAACATGTTGTAGTTTTGTACAATGGAACTTTTTGAAAGTTCGATTGTAATAAATATGGTAGTCCTTTTTGGCAGATAATGGTTTCCGTCCATGCTGAATGCTCAAGTGTTAAGTTGTGGATAATAGAAGCTGAGATATCTCGTGTGATTCCATCCGAACAAACAGGCTTTGATGACTCCATGGCATAGTTAAGAGCAATAATGGTCACGAACCGTTTACCTGTGAAATTTGCTGGAAGACGAACTGACGTCTCTGTAAGATCTCTATATACCATTATCTCAGTAACTTCTGTAAAGTTGTACAGTTCCTCTTTAGTCAAGCATCTGGCGGCAAGCCCTAACCTGTAGAGTTTGATTCCACTTTCATGGTCAATAAAGCCATGCCAGTGTACAATAAAGGAATCCTCACTTGTGTAGTCGATATCTTTGTAGTCCACAGGACCTATATCGAAAGATGTAAACAATGTTAACAAAGTTTTATATACTGGAACTTCTTAATGGAATCTGTTATCAAGGGCATTTAGCGAGTGGCGTCAAAATAATAATGAAGATTATTATATTATTGCATGATTTATTAATGAACGTTACATTATTGTTTTCGCTGGGACAATAACACTGTATAGTTTCAAAGCTCGAATTTGGTTCAATACCTTCATAAATTACTCCTTCTTCTGGTGGAGAGTCGTCAACAAGTACATCAATGTGCTCTGTTGTTGTTAGCAAGGCATTGTTAGTGACAGTTATTGTGAAGAAGTAGTTCCTGTTGTGGTTCCCTGTATCTTTATCTGTTTCAACGAGTTTATTCAGCGGGATTGAGTAGTTGAAATGTTCACACTTTCCTATATCCGGACAATAGCACTCTACATTTCCAGTAGGGCAAGTTGCCTGAAATAAAGTAACGATCTTTATAATATGAAGATGTATGCACACTTTAAATATAAAGTCATATATCAGTTCACGTGTTGATATTGATAATGTTAACACTTTGCATTCCATAAACCAAATGCATGTTAGTATGTGTAGGTAACATAATCGATTTATTAGGAAACAAACAAACATAAAAATTGCTATATTAAACGTACGTTTTTAATCTGTCCTACAGGTAAATAACCACTTGTTAACACAGTTGACGTATCGGCGATTCCGAACTCCCACTTAATTTTGTACAGTCCGCTATGTGGGTCCAATGCGTCGAACGTCATCTGCATCTTCGACAAATCGGTGCTGTTGTGAACATATAACATTTCATAACTATCTTTCTTCAACCAAATGTTGTTTATATGAGGTGGCGAGCGATCTATGTAAACGGTTCTAGACTCATTGAAAGTGTTGTCGACAATATCTACTGGACGAATGTTGAATATATAGGTCTGTCCGTCAGCAACATTCAAATTGGTACAAAACCGTTGATTCAGAAAGTCCGGTACGAGTTGTTCTACCGAGAACGCGTCATTGTTGAGTTTCCATGATACGAAATATTGTAGTATTCCATGCACATTCGGTGTACCATTTACGGGAAGAAGGCCAGATTTTTGTTCATATACGCCGGTAATATGACCATGGGACTCTATTGGATTGAAAAGTTTATTTTGCAAATAGAACATGTTGATGAAATAGTTTTTCCAAATCAGACATATTTCATTGTGATGTGTTTGCCAAGTGAAGTTTGTCTTTGGCGATGCTGAATCAAATTGAAAGGGATTGTCGTTCCATGTTTCAATGAAGCTCGTGTTGTCGTACAACATAAACCTTCTACTGTGGCGAACGTTATCTGCAATATCTTTGACCTCTAGTGTTATACAATACAATCGTGGTGAATCGGATATTAGATTCAGCTCCATTTTATGGTCATTTGATGAAAGTACTTTTCTGGTATATATGTTCTTTGTATAATCAACTTGCAAAGATCCGTTGGACGGAGGTACTTCGTTGACAGTTATTTGGTAACTTTCAATTGTCGATGCTGTTTTACTTGCTCCTCCATTAGGAACTGGATCCACCCAACCGTTGAATTGAATTAACGACACTGTAGATCGTGTTACTCGCTTCTGAAGCGTTATCGGTTCTGATGAGCATGATCCCAACATGGAACAATGCTCTGGTGGTGCGTTATCGTATCTGTAACACACTGTCCTTTGTTGTTTGACCTTCGTATAAGGAACTGGTCCTGATGAGGTAAGCGTATCTGCCCTTGTATCAATGCTTTTTAAGTAGCCTCCCGCCCTTGCTTCAAACTCCAAACAAATTCTGCAGTATAAAATACATTTTCAAAGATAAGCAATGTAACTCATTACCTTTTATATTGAAAACATTATTTTTCTCCAGAAACATTTATGTTTTCATAGCAAATATGTGTTTATATCGACTTAAATGCTATAATATAAACTGTCTTACGCCTCTCCGTTTTGTAGATTATACTTTGCCTGATCGACAGTTATATGCCCCGAGTCATGTTGTGCTTTTGTCACGCTTGTGCTTGATGATGTATCAACAAACTGTGTATGGGTGGACTTTGCTTGATAGGAACCTTCAATAAGTCAACATAATTATGACTTTTTATAATATATAATATGAATAAAACATACTTTCTTTATAACTAATAAGCTCACATACATGAGTGTTAAATGCAAGATGTAGGGAAACAGTTACCTGTCACTGCCTGTACCTTTACGTTTATTGTTGTATCGCTTATGCCAAATGCTTCCTCTGCGATGAAAGATGGTTTGTTAAGTGAAACATTTATTGAAAATTCCGAAGACATTTTAAACTCCATAATTTTCGGTTGGAAGTTGCCGTACATATCATCAAGGTGTTGACATGCTGTTGAATTGCTAGTGCTCATCGCTCGTTTCTTTTCGCCCTTATGTCCAACTGCTACAGTGTCGCATGTCAAAATATCGGGAGTTATGTTTGGCTGACACGTTGTTTCCCCGGCATCTATCGAACCGTAGTCAACAATTAACCGTTTAACAAAGCCATCCGCACACTGACAGTCCTTGGTCAGTCCGGTTGTGCTGCATGTTCCGGGCCAGCAATAGTGATTGTTCCACGCGCACATACCTAAGATATGCAGGTTTCTACCATTTAGCTGAATGTGTTTCTGTTTAATATATTTATGATTACCAATAAGTGTATTATCATTCATAAACATTCCCTATGGCGCAGTGTTATTTAACATAGTCTTAAGAATGTACACACTGGTTTAAGTAATATTAACACATAATTAACCTGTATATTTTATAGCTTCATGCTAATTATTTAAGTTATAAAAATGTTTTTATATTACATGTATATTACAAAGACAGTTAAAAAAATCGGATTTATATATTTTAGATGATCTGAAGAAAATAAATAAAAGTACTTTCTTTACATATACAAATCGTTTTACCAACTAAAAAAGTTTATTATCAAAATGAAAATTCAAAGGAACATATGCGTTGTGTTTTACGCATATGTAAAGATTGTTACATATACAAATGTGTAACGCCTCTTACGTTGACATTCCGTATCTCGATTCCATCTCGTAAATATCGACTTGTTTTCATAGCATTCATTGCATACAGTGTTGTAGGCATTTGTGCAGCTTCGGTGCTTACACTGGGTGATGGCTGGGCATTCTGAAAAACAGCTTGGGAAACAACTTAACACGCTGAAATGCATATGGAGAGGGTCGGGAATTTCAAGGTCGTTCAGTGCAAGACAAATGAGCTATACTGATTAACACAACATGATTATACTAATTTTATCAAACACATCACACCCATGTTTCAATGTATCGCGAATTATGTTTTGATGTTCCTTTCCTCGTGTCACGGATCGTAAATATTGTTGTGACAGTTAATGAAAGGTCAATGCAACGAAAATGACAGAAATATGTTCATTTTATAACTCAGTTACTATAACTCGGTTTATACTGTCGCGTGAACAAGGCTTTTTAAACACATATCTCATTCCCTGTACGTCGATAATCCAAACTGAGTAGGATAATTCAAACTGAAGAAACAAATGGCGACAGAAATAAAGACTTCAGTCATTGATTTCTAAGAACACGTTTATTAATGTTTAGTTGTCTCATAATAAACGTTTCTTTTTATAAAATGTTATTTGCCGGATACAATGCGCTAATAAACCCATAACAATTAAAAACAATTACGTCAAAATAAAATGAATATGTTTGAAAATCTTGAAAAAATGTTTTAATGCTTGGACATAAATGTATTTACCTTTCATGTATGTATGTAAAGAAAAGTATTGGCGTAAATGCTCGAAAACGCAATATATTCGTATTTGTTTGGGACAAAAATATACAAATTGGATAATGACCTAACTAGTGTATGGATCATTCCAAACTAACATCAAGAAGTCGATGGATAATGACCAAACTGCCAGATGTCTTTATGTCAGTGTGGATGTATCCATAAAGTTTCATACCCGTCCTGCAAACACATGATTTTAACACAGACACACACTAGGTGTTAAAAGGAAAATTTTAAAGGACATTCCTGATATAATTTGGCATATCTCTGTTACAGTTTCGTTCGCTATTTTGTCAATTAACGTGTAAATAATTCAACTCATAGGTCGCATTTCATGTAAATTAGCATTTTTCGAAGACAAATTTATGTTTTTTAACTAGAAAACTATCAAATCATTGCAAATTTAAAACACCTGTGTGTGTCAGACATTCACTTTCACATATATAGAAAAAGTACGTCATTGTAGTCACTAAATTAGCAGAAATGATAAAATAGTCATCTACCTTTCAGTTTCAGTTTCGGCCAACATTTTTGTCTTCAGTTTGAATTATCCAACTGAGTTTTGATTATCGACGTACAGGGGGTGTATCTCGCTGAGTTTCAGTACACCATAGAAATTATACTTAACTGTCGACTGATGGACAATGCAATGTTTTGTTTTGTGTTTTGTCTCATTTCAAAACTGTCATTTTACGTTATGATTGTTTTTGTTTCAACTTGTTGATCTTACCTTGGTGTTTGTGTTGTCGAGGTGTATAAAGGGACACACATTGTCATAACTATTAAGGATTTAACATTATTTATGGTCACATGAACATTTTATTTTCTGTAAAGATCTACTTCAACGAGTTTTACTAAAATGTGTCAAATATCCAACTAACTCCACCTTTTGACACAAGATTGTTTACTGCATATGACGTAAAAATCATGGAGTAGGTCTACTTATATGATATGTTTCTCGGTGAAAACATTGCTTACAGATTGTTTCAGTGTATGAAAAGCGGATATTTTTGTAATAATATATAAATTGAATAGTATAAATGTATACTATGCGAGTTATAAAAGAAAACGATTTGCTGATATTTCTTCAATTATTTATTGCACAGTGACAGAAGTAGTTGTGATGATATATGTGCATACCGATATCAAATGAAACGAAACACATGAAATGAAGGCGATGAGATATATTCGATCCGCTGTTAGTAAGAAGGGTTCCATCGTATATTTTATAAATGCACTTTGGGCTTAAATGTTCAATACCGACAGTGTAGAGCATTTTTGTTTAGAGATACCAAACGCAAACTCAATGTAAATAAAATAATAAATGCAATATAACTAGTAGAATGCTAAAAAAATGACAAAAGTGAAATAGTTGTATACTTCGGATATGAATGTAATAAAGATCATTCCAATATGTATAATTAGACCGCCGCCATTTTGTCAGTCACGTGACTGTCCTCCATTACACTTCTGCCAACTTCTGCGATTCTGCGATTCCAAAAGCCAAAGACGTAGAGAATACCCGCTTCGCCGATGTCGGATAAATAAATTACTTGATGATTTAATTTCACGCGATTATCACATTTTTTGTTGTTATAGTGATTGTTTGGAGTTGAGATTGTTACAAATAAAATATTTAAAATGCTTTCGTGTATTTGTTTTGTGTGTGTGTAAACAAGTGGTAATCATCGGCTAAAATTTGCCGGTTCAGTCGATCATATTATGTCTTTGATTAGACTTTTTACTTTTAACTTTTTACTAACAATTCACGCAAGTATTGCTGTGTTGATTTAAACAACCGCAACATCAAGCTGATTATATTTTAATTAATACTTATTAAAGATTCTCGCGCAATTAATTACCGCTAATTGTTTGTAATTGGTCTCAATTGGTAAAACTCTATATTCGAAAATAATAACATATTATATTAAGTATGATATTTTTGATACGCCTTCCATTATTTTTATTATTCTAACTGAAATCAGAGATAAATAAAAATTGTTGTTTGGATTTAAATTAAATTGTGTGAGCTGGAATTATGTCACGAAAAAAAATCCGAACTTTTTATCATGGGAGAGTGATATTGATCTTGACGATCTTTTAAGTGATTATACGGAAGATGAAGAGATTGTGAATATATCTAGTTGAATAGATTTTCATCTTTGGAATCATTTAACAGCTATAAAGCTAAAAATTCTAAAAAATGTATTTTATAGGTCTTTGCAGTAACGCAAAACATATGGATAACGACACTTGTTTAGTCAATTCATCGAAAAGAATCTCCGAAAAAAAAACACCTAAATAATATTTCAAAAATATATTATTTAGTGCCAAACGAATTTATTAATACATGTATTTTTATCTTTTAAAAACGCGTCATTAGCATCAAAGTAAAGATTATCTGAAGACTGAAAGGCCGACAATTCGACACAACAAAGAGCTCTATGCAAAAGCCGTATTATTTTTTGCAGAAAGATTCAATACATTACAATAATAATACATCCAATTATACAAATATAATTATCAATGGCATGAGTACGCTAGTGTGATAAACAAGTGAGTGATAGAAAGTTAAAGGGGTGCATTAAAAATAAACGTTCTACAAAGCCCTATTAAAAGCGAAGTGCATTACGGTATTTACATGTAATTTTAATTTGATGGGTTTTGAACAGAGAATGACGCTATTGAGGAATATGAACATACAACTGAAAAACAAAACTTCACATTATGCAAATTGAACTATGTATTCATGTATATTGAAAACTCGTTACTAGTGAGTATGAGTGACAAATATCAAACATTTTAACACACATATTTCTATATACATATACATGTTTTTTAAACATTATTTACCCCCGTTGGTGTCAAATGCAATTTTTTGTATGATTTCGTTCGTGCATTGCCGTGACATACGGAATGACGTAGTTTTAATTAATCGATACCAGCTCAATACGTTAAATGATTTTATGCAAATTTTATAATTATTAAATACTTAATTTTTTCATAAATTAAACGGGCTAGTATCTTTACGATGTACAATTTCTGATATTCTATATTGGACATAACTGTTAATTTGTACAATATGTAACATATCTTATGCACGCAACTGTTAAGTATGTCGGAGGTAAATTATTCAACCAAATGACTGCTTAATACTACCAGAAAGAGAAGACATGGTGGCATCATCAATTGTGTTTAATGACCAGACTGTCATCTGCCACCCAGTGTGGTTTATGACACCATGTTGTTAGTTAAGACTGGACAATATCTGATCAAAAGGAGATAATCGGTTTATGCAGAACAAATGGAATGCAAAGGCTTAAGATTGATGCAAATAATCAAATGAAAAATATTGCATGTAATTTAATTAAATGTTTTTTAACGTGTCAACGTGTTAGTTTTCCTAGCTTAATACCTAAAAAATGCACGTTTTCAAACATTTTTTGTTATAACACTAGCTTAACATCTCCCCTAGCAGAAAAACTTTATTTCATACAATAATGACATACAAAAATGTTTTACAAAAAGAACCAAGGCCATGTCATGACGGCCCTTGAATTCATCCGTTGAATAATCGGTGCTCTCTTATATGTGTTACCGGTGGTTAGGCAGCAGTGTAATGGCGGACGCGGAGATTATTCAGGGGAGATAATTGGGTAATGACTAAATTCTGGAACGGTCTATAATATGAATAGGCTTCAACAATAGCCTTAATGTACGCATTGACCTATGAAAACGTAAACTGTTAATTTTATGGTAGAATCGTAACATAATAATGGCTACACCAGCACGGAAACTGCGATGTAATGTTTTTATCATTGACGATGATATTTCAAAGACGGTACACGTTTCTATAATGTATAAGACATTGGGGAACATTAACTTTGGCAATAAATGTTATTTTTCACATTTAGTTTATTTTGTATTAATTTCATGTTATATATTCGTATACAACACTATACCATTTGAAAAAATGTCAACTAAGTATTATAGCAAAATAGATGATAAGAATAGTTTTCATCCCAGGTAATAGAACCCGGGACTCGAACTTGGGACTTTTGAAAGCGTAAGCTTTACCTCTACAACCACAGAGGCATTTCGTTATTGTGATTTTCTGAGGCGAATATTATAATAAATATCGTGTTTTGATTTTGACCAAATTATCGTAATTTTACGCGTTTACTCGGTTTCGGAGTAACGGAAATTAGGCGATATCACACGGCCGTTTTGTTTAAGTTTTAATACCGTAACAGGCAATAAATTTGTTATAATATTCCAATGTTTAAAGAAAAGTTTGTCCACCTTAAAATATTCAAAACTTTCTCATGAAATTATGGCAGTGTTATCGTAGTTCCGTGACGAAGTTTTGAAAATGTAAGCACAGTGAAACTTCCGATGCACGAGAATAAAAGCCATATAATGAAATGAGGTATTTAAGTTATAGCAGGAAACCAACTGCTGAATAATGCTACACGAAACAAATATACTATCACAATACATGCATCACAACATATACACTCATATGGAATTGGTTTAAGAAAAAAGTGGGATAGATAACAGAAATACCGCGAACAATGCAGTAAAATATACTTTTAAAATTGAGACCTTTTAAATGCCTCATCAGGGTGTGACAATTATTCGCAGTTTTATCATTTTAGGTCTGTTTGTTTTAAGAGATATTAGAATATTATATCGTAGTCTTCACCAACACATATCCAATTTCAAAGTAGATAAACCCAAAATAAATTCGCCGCACGATACTAATTGAATGCTTTGACCTACGATCGTTCAAATTTGTTTGCTGCAAATGAACAGAAACGGACGATTACTATTTATTATCAGATTAACACGTTAAAGATCAATGTCAAATAGTCAATGAATGTAAAATGCGTTTTCGTTTGATATCTCTAGAACGATTTCACCAACGATCAACCACGTTAGTTAAAGGAAAAGAGGACTTTTATTGATTTAAATGTGAACGGGTTAAAATTAGAGGTCTGTAAACCAATTTGTTTTTGTAGTGTATCTGGAAACAGCTTTACGTCATGGTCTTTCAAGCATCCAACAACATGCACATATTGGCGACTCGGAATAAGGTGAGGAACTGGCATGTTTTATAATTGTCTCTAGTTAACAGGTTTAACATAATACCTGAGCACGTGTGGTACTCATCCCCAGCATAGTACGGATCCTCACACTGAGTGCATCTAATATCGTCTGGAATATCACTGCATGTTTGTTTGCCAGGAACACAGTGCGCTATGTCTATGGGCGTGCAAGCTAAAGAATAATGGATCAACATTTTGACGTCCGTCTTATAAACAAAGAGGCAATAATGGTATCGGACAATCCATGCAACTCGATAAACATGTGCAATCATGACTGTTTATTTATCAACCATTGATGAAAATTAAATACAATCAGCCTTTAAAAGTAGCCATTTATTACAGAGATAACAAAAGATGTGTTTGTCAGAAACACAATGCCCCCTAATGCGCCGCATTTTTTTACCTTTGACCTTTCACCACTCAAATTGAGCAGCTCTATGAGATACACATGCATGCCAAATATCAAGTTGCTATGTTCAATATTTCAAAAGTTATTGCAAAACTTTAATGTAAGGTTAAAGTTTTGGCGACAGAATGACAGAATGACGGAATGACAGACAGACAGGCCAAAAACAATATACCCCCGATCATTTGATCCGGGGGCATAAAAAGTACAGAAATTAATTTTGTATACTTACTCTCACAACAATCTCCCGTGCGCCAGATTTCACATTGACATTCTCCGTTAGAAAAAGAACCATGTACACAAAACTCATTGCAATTTTCGCAGAATGTTTTGTCAATTTTCCAGAAGCAGGACTCGCAAACTCTGCATTTTGACCCACCTCCGCAGCTTTTTGAGCATGCTGGCCAGGACGGACAATCGTCATAGTTTCCCCATGTGCACGAATCTAAATAATGTAATGTAGCGTAGTATAGTGTTGTGTGGTGCAGTATATTGTAGTGAATTGTGTTATAGTATACTGTGGTGTAGTTAATTTTGGTGTAGTCTAGTGGAAAGAAGTTTGGTGTAGCATATTGTAGTGTATAGCATAGCGTAGCGTAGTGTAGTGTAGTGTAGTGTGGTGTGGTGTGGTGTAGTGTAATGTAGTGTGGTGTGGTTAGGTATAGTGTAGTGTAGCGTAGTGTAGTGTAGTGTAATGTAGTGTGCTGTGGTGTGGTGTAGTGTAAGGAATGTGGTGTGGTGTAGTGTAGCGTAGCGTAGTGTAATGTAATGTGGTGTAGTGTGTTGTGTTGTGGTGTTGTGTAGTGTGGTGTAGTGTAGTGTTGTGTTGTGTGTTGTATTGTGGTGTAGTGTAGTGTGAATTTTGAGTAGTGAAGTGAAGTGTGGTGTGGTTGAGTGCGATCGAATGTTGTGTGAAGTAGGTGACGTGGTGTAGTCTAGTGTTGCGTAGTGTCGCGTGGTGATTAAGTGTGGTAAAGTGTGTTGCAGTGTAGTTTCTAGCAGAGTAGTGTGGTGTAGCTTCTCATAGTGAAGAATGTAATTGGCGTTTACAGACCACAATCATTAGGGACTGAAAATCAATTTTTAACAGAATTTTTCGAATTCATGGAGGACATTGTTCCCAACTATTCAAATCTTATGATTCTTGGAGATTTCAACTTGCATGTCAACAAAACTAACAGTGTTGTGACTGAAATTAAGAATTTTCGTGTAGCAATGGGTTTGTAACAACATGTTAATTTCAGCACACACACACACAGGGAAATACACTCGACCTAGTAATCTCTGAGGCTACAAATGGTATTGAAATCAATTCGTGTGAACCAGGCCCTTTCTTTTCGGACCATTGTGTAGTTAAAGTCGTTACCAAAGTACAAAAAGAAAATATCAAGAGTCAAACAATAAAATTTCGAAATTTTAAAAACATAAACCACTCAGCATTAATAACGACCTCAATGAAATGTCAATTACAGCAGACAAAGTAAATACATGTTGTTACACCAAACAATGCTATGCGCATGCATAATTGAAAAGGACTATATTCTAAAATAAAACATGTATAAGTCGGCAAATACATCAATAGTACTAAGGAGGAATTATGCATACTATACACACAACTTGTATAAACCAGGCATGCTAACTGATTAAGCTGCTGTAACCTTATACTTTACCTCTTTAGATTAACAGTTGGATAGTTAAACAAAAAGTGGATCAGATTATATACATTTGCAAAAGCCCTACAGTCTATGATCGTGTATAGGTCCTAATGACGCATTGCGCTATTAATTGTGATTATGCAGTATATGACTAAGTAGTTGATTAGTTTATAAGCCATGAGATTTATTCATGCAAAAAGGCGTGCAGATAAACAGTTATTAGGAGAACAATGTGGTCATAATGGTATGCAGATAACGGTGAGTGTATTGATCGTTTAGCATATCGAAATAAACTAGCAGCCGATCGTCTAATACCTCAAAATATAATATTGACACCATAACGTTAAAATATAGATAGGAATCGGTCTTGTATTTATATACAATATATTTTCAAATTCGTATTTAATTTATTTGTCATTATTGTACGTACCGACAACAAAGTGACAATTCCGATAATGCTGTTGTTGTAGTAGTGCACATACATAATTACGTATTGCCTATTAATAATTGTTTTAAGTAGGACCAAAATAGTCGTCTTGCTTGCCAAGTTAAACGTTTTGTATAGTATTTTGTTCGTGTTCATTGTCCTTAAACAGTTCCGAGTATGCATACAATATGAGAATGACATTGCAAATGCTATTTTTTCTTTGCGTGTTTTGTTGTCTTCTTGTCAGAAGACTGTGTTTTCTTCTGTTATTCATCTTCAGGTGTAGGCGGCGATCTTGCTGTAGCGTTCATTTGCCTGCCCTTGTTTGGCGTCGAAGTAGCAGGCGAACTTACGCTTTCTGTGAAACGAATAATCGACTGTTGACTGCAACTGGTCGTGGATCTCGTGGCGCTAGCGGATCGACTTCGCAGAGTTGGTGTGTGTTTATTGATAGGAGTGTCCACGGGTTTCACGTTTTCAAAGTCTGTGTTTAGAAGTGTGGTGTGTGTTTCACATTAGGTTTCTGTGTCGATATTGCAGTCATATTGCTTATGGCCATACAATTTACACTTTATGAAAACCCAGTCATTTGGGCATGTTTTGAAACTGTGCCCATCTTGAAGACATTTTGAGCAGTTTGACGATTTAATCGGCAAGACACTAGGTTGTCCATTATGCAGGACACGTCCGATAAACTGACCGAATTGCATTGTATTCGGAAGAGGTTCCTTGAGAGACGATGTTTTGACTATGCATATTCGATCACCTGTGCAATTGTTGGTCAATTTACCATTTATGCAAAGCCTGTCCCTTCTGTTTGAAATGACGTCAAGACCCTTTAACGTGAATGTTCTGGTTATCAGTCCGTCTTCGACAAGTGGTAAATTTTTAACACATACCCGTGTAGTGTTTGCGCCATCTAGTCGGTCCGTATTTGTATCAGGACATTTATAATGCGTCCCCTTAGCAGAACACCATCAGACATCAGAACAACTTTGTCACTTAAATTTTTATCATAGATACGCCACATTGTACGTACCATTTGAAGGCCTGTAATGTGGCTTGGGTCGATGCGTTGAGCTTTTGCGGTGTATAACTCCGCATGTCTCAACCACTCTGCCTTTTGTGGCTTTCGTTTGCCAAACAGGTCACGTTCACGAAGAAACACTTATAGCGCGCCGCCATTTTTGGTGACATTTTCAGTCGCACTTGACCAAGATATTTCCATTTCCAGATTTCCAAACAATTTGTGCCCTTGATTTATTTTTAACACAGACTTTCGTTTTAAACAAAACCTTTGATAGTTTGATTTCAAAAGCTTGTATATATTGTTTGAAAACCTTGCTTTAAAGCATTTAAAACTTAGATTTTTAAGAAGCGCATAAAACACGGCCTTGGCTTGTGCCGGTTACAGTCCACTCTCTTTTCGACCCAAAAGCTACGGCATATAGTGAAGTGTCTTGAAGTGTAGTGTGGTATAGTAGGGTGTAATAAAGTGTGGTGGAGCTTTGAGTGGTGTGCTGTGTTGCGGAGTCATATGACGTGCGTAGCATAGATAAGCAAATAATAGCATATCATATCATTGCGAAGCTTAACATAGTGAATCAGAACATATCACCTCGATCATCACACCACATCTTATTAAATCATATCATATCGATTAATTGCGTACTAAATGTTTGCAATAGGATTCTAGCAAATGCTTCTAAAAAACATAATTTATAAGTACACTTTTAGCATTTTCTTATTACTTTAAATAAATTGATAAAACTGTAGTAATGTGGAAACAGAGAATGATCCTTAAGAACACTTACGTATACAATCAATCGTGATCGTTATCACGAAAAAAAGTAGAAGGTCCATATCAATTGCTGCCACTAAGTCTTCTCAACTGTACATATCGAGCTTAGAGCCTACCTGGATAAAACACAGAACAGCAACAACAAAATGTAATATTTGCTGAATGAATAAATAAATACATAAAGGAACTAGCCAAAAATCAACGTCATTATTTTTGACGGTGCTGCTTCAGCAGCTTGTCTAAGTTATCATACCATGAAATCATTCTTCACAAAGGCGAGCTATGTAAAAGACCGAGCCAGTCCGATTGAGATAACTCGATTTTTCTAATCGGCATATCTCGCTGATTAGCATTGATAACATTATCCAGCAGAGTTGTCGTTCGTGCCTCAACATATAACAACATATAACAATGGCCGCGCCCATGAGAGAATGTTCACACTCGTTTCAAGACTTTCTTACAGCATACATCGGCTTGTTTGGCTATTTATTTTGCTATTTAGAAACTGTCATTAAGGATATATGAGTTATGTATTAACTAAATCTCTGCTAATGTCAACAATGAATTGAATTCGAAGGATATATTCGATGTGAATGCATGACTTTCTGGATCTTGACAGCTTGTCACGGCAAAACTGGTATTTTTAGTTATCAATTTAGGTCACAGTTTGCTTTGTAAATTGTATTCAAGCATTTTGCGACTTATTGAATGACTATGATACCCGATATCAACATATCACATGGGATTTGCAAATCACCATGCTGTCCTGAAAACATTGACTACAAAGTATTTACTCAAATTACTGGTATGTTGTATGTTTTCTTTCTATTTTAGTATTTAATATCATTTTAAAGTCAAATGAACTGTGTCACAGTAAAAGAGACATTAAGGCGATTGTGGCCAGTTTGGATCCAGATCAGCCTGCAGTCGCTTGAAAGCTGTTTGCTTAAAAGCGGTTTTCTGACAAAAACAAAAAAGTCTTATTGGATACTGATTAGACTGCCCTTTCCCTGCGACCTGGCTCAAATAATAGTATTGTCGTTTATCAAATGTTTTTTTCTGGCCCCTCGGGATCAATGACTCCAGCACTTTCGTGTTGAGAATTGAATACTGCTTAAGGCGATGCTAGGGGGCGTGAGAGATGTTGCATTCCCCATTATCTCTCAGGAACTGACTCAATAATACCGAGTTGGCAATATTTGACTTAATTTTTGGTTTGGATGCTCTGACTAGGGATCGAAAAATTCAGAATCTTCCTAACAGCCTAGTGGTAGAGTGTCGTCTTTGATTGCAGGAGGTTGTGCTGCGGGTTTGATCCCCAGAAAACATTAAAACTAGCCAACTTAATCATCTAAAAGGCTGCTAAACCTTATATACTTAGATAATGTGAATTTTATCTCACATGATGGTCATCGGTTATATTATATAAAAACTCACAACAGTAGTAAACAATGGGACAATAATTAATGAACGCATCTTTCAGTTGTCTTTGACAATTTGAGTTTGACATGGCCTAGACTGAAATATGTGACTTGACTTTACCAGCACTCTTGTGACAGAGCTTAAGTGTAAATGTACCATTGAATATCACCTAAATCCAGATTTATAGAAGTGTGGAAAGTTTTAAGGTTGTGACAAGTAAGCAAAAATGGGTCATTACCGAGAGGCCACAACTGATCTATGACTGTTTTAAAACAAGAAAAATCAGTGCCCGATTTACATTTCATTACATAGTTCAATAAAAATTAATTTCGGAAGACTGGTAACAGTTTAACGTTAATGTTACCAATGTGTCAGACCAGGGCCTTGATTATGAAATCTAGGACATGCATGGTCATTTGATGTCATTAAAGATTAAACATTTTTTCAAACACATTCAAATGTAAACATGTATCTGTAACTAATGCAGATGTTATAAATAGTAAAATGCACTAAGTCAGAAGGCATTTGACTTGTCTGCTGGTGCGTTGGCACACCAGGTGGCTCCGTTGCAATGGTTTGATGGACTGCTTGGATGTGTTGTTACATTATAAACAGTATATCAAACTGTATTATTTCAATTATGTTTGCATGTAGTGTACTTTTATTGATAATATTTACAAAATTAACGTATATAAATAATAAACTTGACTGAAATCATTTAAATGATACTGAAATCATTACAGTACTTTATACTGATAATTATTTAATTATGTTGCTTGATACAATCATGTACATCTATATCAAATGAGATCATACTTTAACTTCAGTGATGAATTTCAGTGATTAAATTAAATCCAAAATGTAAGTCCCTCCCATCTCTCTCCCGCAGCCTAAAGGTCCTGCTGTGTACCAATCAAGATCCAAAAATATTATACATAATTATGTATCATGTTGTTTAGAAGGGATGATTTTCCCTCTGTTGTATCATTGTATTGTTTTACTTTTTAAATCAGTGCGTTTAAAGATATATAAACATAGCTCCAGCATCAGAGCTTCAGGCAATGAATATTTGACCCCCTGATCTTTTTTCTAATGGATATTAAAACTAGTTAATACATTCAATACAGTCAAATATATGTTAAGTAGTATCTGGACACATTGGTAGATTAAATTTGTACATTAGCTATTTTTTTAAGTGTTAAAAAGATATTGTACAAGTGTTCATGTTAGATGGATTAAGAGCCTTAGTCAAGCGTTATTTAAAGATTTTTAAATGGTAAAATTTTCTGAAATGAACACATTTTCTCTTGAGCACTGGCCAGATATAAAATGTACAGCATTTAACCACTTTTATAATGAAGCCCTGACCAGATCTCAAACCCTTATCCCTTTTCTCTGGCACCCTGGTGATCTCCTGTTGATCACCTAACAAACACCTATCAAAATGGCAAATTATATGCAGAACAGTTCATTTTATTTAATGGTTGAATGAAATACTTCAGAAAAAAATGACATCCTTTTCACATGAAAGTTTAACTTTCACAGTCATGGAAAAAGAGCCTGCACCGAACACAGATCAAAAATACTTTTCATTTGTGGATCAGCCCATATCCATGTGCATAAATATCTCAAGTCTTCATGAAATCAGGACAAAAATTGTATTTTATGTACTTAATTGATCTGACTATAGCAGTGTTTTTTCACCATTTTGGGAATGGGGCCTGGTCCCTTTGAATTGGGAAAATTCGCGGCGTTTTGACTAAAATTGGGAAATTAGTGTTGTTGTTGTTTTTCTAAAAAAAATGCTTCAAAATTGGGGATACAAGTGTGTCTAGTATTATAATTACTAAGGTTGAACTTATATAGATGGGAGATGAACAAAATAATAAGATCTAAAAAATTGTTGTTGCCCTTTTAAACAATGTGACTAAAGAAAAAATAAACCCATAATTAACAATAACTAATATCTTTTTTCAATATTTTCAATTGTTATTAAATAACAAAACAGCTTAAATATGGAGATATATAGCGTTTTATAATTAAGAGTAATATTGAATGCATTATCCTCTAAGTTTAATGGCTTAAGTCAACATATTTATTTAACTCTTATGGGTGTGATTTTTCATTTTTTTTCAAGTTCTTTACAGGTCATTAACTTAATGTTGTTGAATCTTAACCATGACATCCAAAAGATTGAGTTCATTAATTGTTTATGACCTGACTATGATGTTAAATAATAGTTCATGAGTAGTCATTGAATCTTTCTTGGGGGCAGAAACAGTTATTGGCAAAATTTACTAGTACAGAAATAAATTTAAAAATAAAGAATTATGGAAAACTACTTGAAGATTATTAAATTAAAAGCACAAGACATTTCAAAATTGTTAAGTAATAGGATAACTGTATGTAATTTGCTTCCATTCCAAGCGTGGGGCTTTTTGTCATGGATTTTATGTGTGTAAAACTTGCAATGAAAGCATTCAACGGGTTTCAATAGAAATTGTCTGGCATGACAATTTCACAAAGAGTTATACAAGGCAGTTATTTAGAAAATATTTAACGCAGATCATTACGTTTGCTTTGATATAACCGTATTGAACCATTCTTATATATACTATTAATAGTTTGACAAATGAAGTGTAGATACTCAATATTGTGTGAATATAACTAAACATGTGGTTATTTGATGAGATTTCTGATTAGATTTACAGATTTCTAATATAATTGGACCATAGAATAATTTGAAATTTGTTATTTGCACTCAATCGTGTCAAATAATTTATTCAACTCAAAGGATCGAATATTTTGCAAATCGCATACTTAAGAGAAATATATAAATTCAGCTCCTATTGGTCTGTTCCCACATAAACATTTATTTAAGTGACATGAATGAGATTAAGATAAGATGAGTGACGTCCCATGGGGTCACTTTTAATCAAAGAGGGTGTTTCAATACACAGGGGTGGTGTCAATTAGTTACATAGCTGGGTCATTACAATGACACGTGTAATGTGTATGATTGATGTTGAATCACTAGTCACAATTTTGATGGGTTATTACTCAAGAAAAAATCCCTTCTGCCAAAAACAAAGCAAATTAAATTTAATTGCGTCAAAATGCAATACTATGCGGCTATTGAAATATCTAGTCATATTTAGAAATGCTTAACAATGAACACATTGTCATTGTTTTTTTCTCTCAACGTTTTGGGAATGGGGCCGGGTCCCTTTGGATTGGGCGTCTTGACTAAAATTGGGAAAATAAGTGTTGTTGTTGTTTTTCTGTAAACAATGCTTCAAACATGAGGATACAAGTGCGTCCAGTATTATATTTACTTAGGTTGAACTCATATGGATGGGAGATGAAGAAAATATTGAGATCTAAAAAAAAATATTTTTTTCGAAAACCTTCAATTGGGAATTTTAAGCTTCTATTTGGGAAAAATATATACTTTATTCCATTGGGAATGAGTCTGATTACCGGACCCGTTTTTGAATGAAAAAAAAACACACTGTATAATAGTTATCAGATTATTATAAGCTCAATCAGTATATTTATATGATTATTTATGCTTTGTGTATTGTAAACATATACACAATCATGCAGTTACATGATAGCAATAAATAATAACAAAGCCACCCATACTATAAAGGTCATTGGCAGAGCCAATGTTACACAATGTGAACACATTGAGTGTAAACGCCATTTCGTGCCAGCAAAAACAATACATTGACAGGTTGTTATTTTTGACAGTTCTACTTTCACTTTCATTTTGTGATATCAAACTATCAACAATTATGTGGCTGAGAAAAATATCGCTATTGCTTATTTAACATATTTTCTGTACATTTCTTCAATAAACTTACATCAATACACGACTGTCTTCATAAATTCAAACATTCCTGACAGGCTACCACTTTGTTTACACATTTCGCTTACATTTTGACGTGCATAGGTAGGACCGCATTACCGCTTACGAAATGTGTATGGCGTACCATTTTGGTCGAAAGTCAACAAGACCTACTTGGTGACAAGAGAAATATACTTTTGCGTACACTATGTATGTCGAAGTACAAAAATTGTACTTCGACAAACAAAATGAAATACACTTCGAAGTATAAATTTGTACGTCGAAGTACAATTTGTGCCTTGATGTACATGTGTGTACACATTTTCTTAACAGCCGATCAAAACACTTGTCTCATGAGCCGCTTTTCCTTCTGATTTATTCATAATAGATGTTTAAAATCTCTTTTTTAAATTGACGACAAATTTAAAAAATATCAAAATTTTTACAAAGAAGTTCCGATTATTTAATGCATTGAAATAGATTATAAACCCATTTGAAGAAGATTCAATGTTCCCTTTTTTAAATTATCAAGCATATTGTGAGTATGTATTGGCCATGCGGGGCGGAATATCACGGTCCAGCGCTTTACTGTGTAGGAAATTCCCAATGGTAACCAAACAGTTACCAAACAATTACGGGATTAAAAATGTATAATAACCTCCCTGGTTTGGTTGTATTTTGTGTTAACCATTATTTGCATAAGTCAGAGGTTAATTCCGCAACGCCAGGTCAATAAATACGCACAATATCTATGAGTTAGCGGTCGATAGTTGCATAATTTGGTATAAATAATAATAATAATGTTCAATGAATACGCTCAATATCTATTAGTTAGCGGTCGATAGTCGCATAATTTGGTATAAATAATGATAATAATGTTCAATGTCAAATATCTCTAAAAGCAACAGATGTAAGGCGTCTTCTGATTGGCTAACACTCAAGGGCCAGTAAAGACTGAACGTCGAATTGCAATTTTGAACATCGAAGTACAAAAAATGTACTTCGACGTACATATTGTACGTCAAAGTACATATCTCTTTTTACCTCCTAGGTCTTGTTGACTTGCGACCCAAATGGTACGCCATAAATGTGTAATCATACTATTGCCTTCGAGGTACTTATCCGATGTTTGACGGAAAGGGCCAAGAATGTGCGATTGTGGGTCAAGTTCCCCAGGGGTACTACGTCCCCGTACCCCCAATTGTTTTTCCGTACCAAAAATTTTTCGTACCCAATTTTTTTCGTACCCAATTTTGTTTTTGTTCCCAAATTTTTTTCGTACCCAATTTTTTTTTCGTACCCATTTTTTTTTCGCACCCAATTTTTTTCGTAACCAAATTTTTTAGGCATAATTTTTTCGTTCCCAAAATGTTCGTACCAAATTTTTTTTTCGTACCCACATGCACAATTGTGATGATGTAGATCAACTTAAATTGATGCTTTTATATCCATCCTCTTCAAAAGCATCGTCACACCAGTACTGTCAGTACTTTGATTTGTAATGGATAACATTTCATCTTGCTGGTTGATTTCTTCTGTTTATGAAAAAGTAGATAATTGTAAATAATTGTAGTTTTATTGTCCGATTTATAACAAAATAAACACGCTTCAAATTCAACAGTATATGATGAGCGTTTTGATGTACCTATTTAAGATAACATCATAATGGCCAACCAGCGGTTGTCTTTAGTATAGAACATTATTAGAAATTAAATTTCAACTCAACTTAATTAAAACATCCTCAGCTTCATGATCAAAGGTCATAGTAGTATATGACATTCTGTGCCTCGGCAGATTGACCTCAATCATTGACATTCTTTAATATTGAATTGCGTGCCTATTTATTAAGTCCTATACAGATGATAATTTGAGAGCATAATCGTGTTTGACATAAAATCACTTTTCGACAATATTAATGGGCGGCTAGCGACCATTTGAAAATTTAATCGTCACACTTTTACCAGGTTCTAATGCGAACTACGTCGACGTCATATGTCAGGTTTTAGAAAACTTAATCAACTTCATGAACATAGCTTCAATTTAATACAGCTTCCACATTTCAAGTTACGTGTATCACTTTTTTCGAATGTTTTGTTTGACAGTAAGCATACAAATTTTACTTGAATATTGATGGCCGGCATGTTAAGAAGAGATGCCTTAATTAGATAGAAATACATCGATTTCAATCAGTTGTATAGGATGAACAATTGTTTACTGGCCGCCATGGATAAACATTTCAGCATTAAGCTACTTCAATTGATATTCCATTTGCATGAACCGTGTCATATTTCATATTCAAAAGGAGTAGTATCGCGTAACTTCTTTTGTTCGTATTCTTTTGAAAGCATGAATGACTGTGTTTGACTATACAATTTGTGATAAGCAGTTGCTTTAATGTTTCATAAAAGTAGGCCCCATGTTCACAAAGCAATTTTTGCAAACGAAAATCGATTTTGATTGTAATTGAAAATGCATTTCCATTGTAGTTGATAGGCAGAAATGAAAATCGATGTCAGTTTCGATTGCTAAATCGTTTCGTGAACACAGGGCAAGCATTTAAATGTAGTTTGAATAAATTGTAAATTTATATCGTAGGGTTATCAATATTACAAAATAACATGGCCGAATCCTTTGTTGTGTTTACCTTACCTTTTACGTAGTACATGTACTCAATACAACATACTTCTCCTAGTACTACTACTACTACTACTACTACGACTACTACTACGACTACTACTACTACTACTACTACTACTACTACTACTACTACTACTACTACTACTACTACTACTACTACTACTACTACTACTACTACTACTACTACTACTACTACCACTACTACTACTACTACTACTACTACTACTACTACTACTACTACTACTACTACTACTACTACTTCTACTACTACTTCTACTTCTACTACTACTACTACTACTTCTAATTCTACTACACTCAGCTATAATTGTGGTAGCTATTCAGATTTATCGGTGAAGAAAAATACCGTTGTTCGGATACGAAAGAGCGTGAAATAGCTGTAAAATAAGTGTCTAATAAAATATCAGTACATTTTAATGTAAACATTGTGCGCGAGATTTGTTTTGTTTTCTCCACGTACATTGAATACATAGAAATAATACTGAAACATAATACTCGCAAATACAATACGTAAATTAGTAAGTAAAGACAATACTACGACGTGTGAATTACCAGACGAATAAGGAAAGATATATTTTCGACGGTATATGAATTTCTCAGAATAAAAATCTACATGGATAGGGCAGTAAAAAAGAAAATCGTATTGTTAAATCTACAGACCGAATCGTTACAAAGTAAATAAATATAATTAAACATAGTCTGCTGCTGGTAAATGTCAATTTAAGGATATAACTTAATAGCCATATATTTTTCTTATTATCGATAAAAAACAAATGTATTCGCTCTTAAGTCTGATATTAACACCACACAACAGCATAAAAGATTTGCAGAACGACTGTTAGAGTTACAAAGAAGCAGTAACATTTCAAGTATATTTTTGCATATAATATTCACAATAATGTCATTTTTTATGGCATTGTTATATGAGCTGAAATTAGAATTTAGTTAATTCTTGCTAAAACGCTTGCTTATTAAGTTGTTTTTACATTTTGAAATTTAATGTCATACAGTATTAAGATATTGCCTTAATATTAGGCAGAAGAAAAAAAAAATGAAAATGTACTTACGTAGAAAACTTCTAACTGGAGGTGGCACCGGTTTGTAATTTTGTCACACGCTGGGTTTTAGTTTAGTTTTTAGTCTTTAGTTTTAAATAAAGTCGTTTTTAAGTCTATTCCATGGGTTTTAATTTTACGAACGGCAATGAAAATATACTAGGTTTAAACTCGGCATACTCAAACGTCCGAAATTTGCAACACAAAGGCTGATCACTCACAATGTTAGAGCTGTCATGCATTTCGCGCCCTAATTATATGAATAACCTTGCAACCAAACGAAGTCAATATTCAATACACGTATACTATTTAACCTCCTACAAAAATGACCTAATCCGATTGGCTTACAGCGGTCACGTGCCTATACACCCTAATGAATTTCCATACACCCCGATTAATCGAGTAGTTTCGCTATCGTATGGTATGAAATTACTGATGGTGTATATCCCATTTAGGTGGTACTAATAGGCTTTCGTAACATACACCATTAGTTACTAAAAGTAACTAATAATAGCCCAAAAATGAAATAAATAAATGCATACCACTGTTTAACTAAATATTGTCAATTATAATAATTTAATAAGTTAAATTGAAAATTGTCGATTATTCTCAATATTTTCCTCCCGCATGAATGTGTAAGTGATATCACAAATTTACAATTTTACATAAAGATTGAGATCTCGCATCGAATACCTGCAATCTCGCATTGAGGTGGGAGATTCCAAAATACACGATCTGAGATTGCGAGAATATGATGCGAAGTCGCGAAATTCCTATGAAGGTTTCTGACAGTAAAGGAACTGATTAAAAAAGGTGTAAGCACAGGGGGCTCAAATCTTACACAGGTTCAAATCTTAATTCGAAAAGTACTATGTGAAAATATGTCGTGCCTTTATACTGCAAAATGTTGCCTATACAAGACTAGGTCGGAGTTATAGAACGTGGCCAGTGATTTTATGCAATGACCAGCACCCTAAACATTTGTGTGAAGTTTTGATTGAAACCATGTAGAAGAGACAAGTTGCACGATAAGATTAACACAATTTCTGCGTATATAAAAAGGAACATAATTCTGCTTGATTACAGGTCAGAGTTATGCATCTTGGTCAATGACAATTTTTCAGTCAAATCACAGACTGGCCCCGAACACATGTGTTAAGTTTCAATTGATTACCTGTAGTAGAAACAGTGATATTGAGAAGTTGCAATAGAAAGAAGGATAAGTAATTCAGGCCCGTACCCAGGCTATGGGCCCTGGGTCCCGCTCCCCCCCCCCCCCCCACTCACAGCTGCCTGTCGAGTTTGGAATTTTAAAAATAATTAGCCCACTGATTTTTTTGCTCATAAAAGGTCCTACAGTATACTTTCCCTCAATTCAAAAGAGCAGTTTCATTGTTCCTGTTAAACAAAGAGATTAGCGCTAATTTACTCGCTAGTGGTGATAAGCCCATAGGCAATGTTTTGTTATCGCCTGGTACACACATCCCCGATCAGTCAATTACCCCATGTGATCCTGATTTTGTCGATGGTTGACGTAACACGTCTTTTGATTGGCCAATAAAAAAGAAGCAGCGAATGGAAGCAACTAATACAGAAGGTCGAAGGTCTGAAAATTTCTGACGTTAAAGGTCAAATGCCGATTTTATAACGAAAAATGCGTTTTTAAAACTATAATATAGTATATATTCTAAACCGATTGGAATCATGAAGAGCAATGGCAAAAACTATTATGATATTAAAAACGATGATCTTGTTTTCCGTTAACCGCTCGGGTATTTTCGCCACCTATTTTGGTTGTGACGTCACTTTCACACAAAGCGCATGACACGGAAACTCGTCAATTGCCATTGCGGATCGAAGCGTGAACACTTTTCACTGTCGCTTTTCGTCAACTTTGACACACAATATCATGTAATGTTAATACGGTTCTTTTTATATACAAAAATATTAAAAACGTGTGCTTTTTCTGGGTTTATTTCTGCATGAAAATCGTTATTCGAAATGGTTCAGTGTGTTGCTTTCTAGTGAAAAGAACGTGCGAAAAAGGGAAACAGGGGACTTTTCGGTTTTACTAAGGATGATGTTACTCGTAAGAAATGGCTTAATAATATATTATGCGCATTTATGTATAAATGGCTTGGTAACAAACAATAAATTGCAACCCTTCTCTTAATATTAAGGAAAGATAGGTTAAGCAGTGTAACAGCTATAAAAAAGGACAAATGCACAAACAATTTATGAAAAATAAATACTGTTGGAAGCAATTAGAGAGGTGATATTGGTAATCGTCACTAATTTGAACCGGTATTTTTTTTCCAAGGCCCAAAACTTCGCAAAAAATAAATGAACTGAAAGGAAATTCATCCGAATTTCACACTACATCTGATGTCAAGACATGTAGGTAGACCCACATACCCAATATCTGGGGGCCGTTTCTGGTACAATGCGTAACTTTACGGAAGAAAATGTACGTACGTATAAAGTTACGTATGCTTTTCTGAATGCGTAAGTGCGTTTCTATAAACCGAACGTAGCGTAAAACTTAGTTGCTATGTTTGAATAATCTCTAAAGAGAAGTCTGGTAATTGCGCGGACCTTATAGAGAACATTTTAAGAAATTCATAAAGTAGATTTAATTTGCTTTCTCTAAAAAACTTTTGGTAGACTAAATATTTATACATTTATCCTTAAGAAGAACCTTATAAAGAGCACAGTTCTTTCCCTTTTTTACGAAATTGCGATGAAAAAAGGGGTCAACTGTAAAAAAAGTTCAATCTCGCGATTCTTTTAAAATTAAGTGTGGCCATTCTTTGTTGTGCTTGATATGCTCTTTGTTAAAACAGAAGAGATGATTCTTACTGAAGCAAATCTTTTACGAAGGTTAGTCAGATATATTTCAAACTGGAATTGCTGGAGCAAACTGGAAAAAAATGGATGGATAATATTGAGAAGACAGGCATGTGTATTGTAGCTTACATATCTGAATTTACAGAAACATAATCAAGGAGTTTCCTGACAGGCATTTAATTTACTGGAAGGGTATCTTTGATTATGTTTAGTGCGTCACTGAATTACAAATGGAATGTCCTATAACGAGAAGAACATCAGCAATGGCCTCTGTAAAGAAGGTAGTATTTTTTAACATTTCATTTACTGATCAATGATAATTTACAGTAGTACAGTATGGTTTTAGAAGAATTAAAAAACTCTGTAGCTTGTATTCACTTGTCTCACTTCTAGATAATTTTATAACAATCAACATCATGTTTTTACCATGTTTATATGTATACATGTGTGCAAAATATTTATAAAAAACAACAACAGATTTTTACTCATAAATTCATTTAAAATGAGAATCTTTTTTCTGTGATAAATTAACATTGTCCATGAATGCTTCTATTAATTTGAGACAAAAGGCATTTGCAACTATCATAAAGTATGCTTCTTCACATATATAGTTATATTATATTTTTTGTTCAATATTTTTTAAAAATGCATGGATTGGTAAAAAAAACGCTGGGCTGTGAAAGCTTGTCAGAATTTTATATTTTTGTAGAGGTCACAGTGACATTGACCTATAACCTAGTGACCCAAAATGGGTATGGCGTTTAGGGTTTTAGCACATTGCCTACAGCGGACGGGCGGACGTTGGACAACTAGCTGGCTATGACAATAGCTCGGGTTTTCTCTCTCCGAAAACAGCCTATCTAAAATACAACTTTGAGCATCTTACAACTGTAACTTTCCAAAAACAAATCTCATTGGTTTAAAAGTCATAGTGTTTTGACAGTTTTTGTATAAAATGACATATTTGGTACATTTCAATAAATGTTTTCAGTAAATTTACTTAAACAGTGAAAACTTTTCAAACCTACTTTAAAATTAGCCATTATTAATATTCAGATAACTTAAGTTTTAGTTGTTACAACAACCATTGCGCAAAGTTAGCCAAGTGTTTCAGCTTTGACCTTTACTTCCAGTTAATAATTGCAGCGCTTAAACAACTGAAGCTTGATTGGTCATTGTTGGCCCCGTACTACTTAAAAGTACCCGGGATACTCTTAAGTACACTTCAATGTACCCTGGGTACAGAATTTTATTCCTGCCTAAAATTTGATGTCATCAAACGCACTTCTGAATACGAAACAAAATCCTCTTTGAACAAAACCTAACTCAATATGCTTTTTTGAGTACGAGTTTCGATAATATCATCGCGGAGGCCATTTCACAGAATGTAAACGGAAACATTATTAATTTGAAAATAGAGCCAACAACAGCAGATTTAGCCTAAGTTTTCCTGGGTATGTTTAAGTGTATTTTCTGTACCCAGGGTATATTGTAGCATACATGAGAGTACCCAGGGAACTTTCAAGTACTAGTCCGAAATTATCTATATATGTTATATGTAAAAGCAAATTCAATTAAAAAGACATATTACTTCTACTTCTTCGGCGAACACAGTTTAAGATAAAACCATGAAATAACAATCAATTTGAATTGCTACCTTGTACAAATTGAAATTATAAATGTCTTATACCAGTGGAAATAGTTTCAATAATCGAACTTTCTTGCATTTGCCAAATAAGCCCACTGCAAATGAGAAACTGAATGGTGCATGTGCAAGTTTTACCGTTCACCGTGTGTAACTGCGTATTGTGGTCGTTTTGAGGTGTTCAGTCACGTCTGTATACATCTATTTTGTGAATTCAAATGTATATTCAATATCTTCAATATTTGCTCATCTCTACTACAAAAATGGTATCGTCATTAATGTAAACTTAACACATAATTCCTAACTGTTGATTTTACGATACGGAAATTATAACTTCTTATAATATTTACATTTTCTGTGTAAATGTATGTGTTCAGACGATATACTATGTACAAGTCTGGAATAAAAAGTCTGTCTGTATGTCTGTCTGTCTGTCTGTCTGTCTGTCTGTCTGTCTGTCTTTCTGTCTGTCTGTCTGTCTATCTGTCTGTCTGTCTGTCTGTCTGTCTGTCTGTCTGTCTGTCTGTCTGTCTGTCTGTCTGTCTGTCTGTCTGTCTGTCTGTCTGTCTGTCTGTCTGTCTGTCTGTCTGTCTGTCTGTCTGTCTGTCTGTCCGTCCGTCTGTCCGTCCGTCCGTCCGTCCGTCCCCCCGTCCGTCCGTTCGTCCCCCCGTCCGTCCGTTCGTCTGTCTGTGCATTTTGTGGGGCTGGAAATATAAACTCGTGCAGAATCGTCTACACTCGATCATTCTCGAAGTCAGTTATTATATCTGCGATTGATATACTAACATAAGGAATATATAAATATATATATTGACTGAGCTCGTCTAAATGTTCGTGTCAATGTTGAAGAGAACTCGAGCAAATGTCGTCCTTAAACGACCAGCTCGTCCACTTTAAGGCAAGTGAAAACTCGCCCAAAGTCGTACAGTTCATGAAGCTAACATTCGTATCAGTTTAACATGGTTTTACGGAATGGTCATGGCCAGTTGGTTTGGTTAGGTTTTCCCGTTTGGGACTGTTGTGAAATGGCAGTGGAATTGTCGGATATATTTAATGTGGTAAGCCTGGAATGGTCAAAACAATTTGATGACAATGATGATGATGATGATGATGATGATGATGATGATGATGATGATGATGATGATGATGATGATGATGATGATGATGATGATTTGATATTCCCCATCCATTTGTGTTCAAATATTGATTTAAATACACTCGGTCATGTGCAGTCGGCGTTCTTATTGATCCACTTTAGTCAACAGTCGAAGACAAACTCCGTAGGGTAAGGTTACTTAAGAAATGCTTGCCATTATTAAACTGTATGTCAATAAATCAACAGTGATATTTGCGAAAGTTCTTAACGTTTGAGTAGTTTATTAAAACCTAAAATGTATTGCACTTGTATTGCCACTTGTTGAAGAAATACGATATTCGGTGACTCTTTACTGGGATGTTCTAGATTGTATTTATCGGCACTGGCAATTTCTTTTATTTGATCTATTTAAATTAAAACAAATATATCAAGGGAGGATTTTGTTTGAATTTGTTTGACAAGTACTCGTCGTAAGCAGTACCTATCTTAGGAACTTTTAGCGTGTCATTCATTAATTAAAATATTTTTTTAATAAAATAGCAGCTTCACGTAAAGTATTTTATTCAAAATTAAATGCATTAAGCATTAAATGCCAAAGAAACAACAGACACTTGAATTGTAACCTTATTTTGAAACATGATTCGAGCGAGTGATTCTTAATTTTCATTAGTTATGACATATATTTACAACTAATTAAATATCTATGCAAATTATATCGGCACAAAAATGAAACGTTATTATTGTTTCAATATAAAACAAATCTTACAAAAAGACAACTATGCACATGTTTTGTCTTATGATATTATGCAGGCGGTATGCAGATCAAACATTAAATTAATCCATAAGCACACAGTCGAAAACAATGAAGGTGTTGAGTATTTAAAGCCACACACCTGAAATAAAATACAATTGTAGTACCAGAGCTGACAAAGACCAATCTAACTCAACTGAGCTAACATGTCCACAGATTGTATCTCACAGTCTCTACAGTATATTTTATTTTACGCAGTTTTGACAAAATGATATATGCATGATATTATTTCCAAAGAAATGGATCTTGATGCAGAACTTCTGCTTAAACTGTAAATGTGACAAATTCAACAATAAAGTGACAACCGTAAACACATTTATAAGAAGCGCTGTTGACATATCAATTAAAATTGTATACAGTAATCTACGTTTTTGTAAAAAGTTGCATTTATATTATACTGCTGTGTCAATGACGGACAATTATACAGTAATCTGTGCTAAAATTAATTGAATTAATATTAGCACAGACTACTGTATAATTACCATTCATTGACACAGCAGTATAATATAAATGCAACTATTTACAAAAACGTAGATTATACAATTCTTATACATAATTCTTACAGAAAAAGTATACTTTTACCCATGTTTACAATGAATCAATTCTATCACTCAGCAAACGTCACATTCGTTGAGTTCAACTTGGCGTCTTGTGATGGATAAAGCCTTGTTCAAAACGAAAGTTGAATGAATTGTCAAAAGGAAAATCGAACAAATCATAACAACAATCGATTCGAACATGTAAAATTTCCTCTTTTAGCAAAACTCCATTCCACAATCGTACACAATAGATCCTGCACAATCAACGCAGGATTTCCGTTACAGTATCTTCCCATGCCCTACCAAGATCTTAATTATTATATAATAGATAAAGGTTTAAATTAACTAACATGATGTTGCGCTCGTAGATTTCGTAGTCTACGTTCGGTTCTCCGAAATATCGGTGCATACGCCGCCATATTTACGCTAAATTTCTGAGTTACGTGAGCCTTTGAGCACACGTAACTTTACTTGCAAAAATACGGTAAACGTAACTTTACGAAGTTTATAAAAACGCTACAAACTGAACGTTTTGCACTTACGCATGATTTTTCGAACGTACGTAGTTTTAAGAAACGGTCCCCAGGTCTATATCTTATTTGAAGCGTTTTTGAAAAAAAAGTTCGCAAAATAAAATGCTGGACGGATAGACGGGGGCATATACATCAGCTCACTATCTGAGAGCGATTTGTAAAAACCTTCGAAAAGTGGTTATTATAGATAAAAGTGTTAAGACCACGGCAAATAACTTCCAAACACATCAATGGACCGGAACAAATTTCACACGTTATCTAAAGGTCATGTAGGTAGACAAACATACCAAAAATCAGCTCAATATCTGATAGCGTTGCGTAAAAATCTCGAAAAACAGTAATTATAGAGAAAATTTCCAAGGCCAATCTTATGTCAAAATAGTAGACTATGGTGATAGTTTATCTTTGTTGATTATGGTGAACGTACAAACATGTAGTAACATGGTAAACATGTTATTATGGTTATATGTTAGTCATACTTTATGATACATTAATTTCTTGATAAAGGTTATTGCAATTGAAAAAGTTTGCTTTCCTCATCATCAAACATCATAAATTTCTGAAATCTAAAACTCTAGACATTGATGTGAATTTCACACCAACGATTAAAAGCTTAAGGCTCCAGAAAGGTGCTGATTTACTTGTTATTTTTATATCACAAAATTAAGGGTTTTAACCATTAACATTTACCATGATAAGCGCCAAATTTAACAAAAAGGTAAGGAGGGGTGACCCTCCCACGCTCTCCTCGGTTGGGCTCCACCAGAAACAAATCCTGCGTACGACCCTGAAATTATATAATTATGCTAAAGTGCATGTTACATTAATGGAACTTGGTCAGACTTCTCACAAAATGGCATTGAACACAGTTGGTTACGTTGTTATTATGGTATTGTTGTTGTTGTGATGATGGTGACGATCTTAGTTGTGCAAGAAATAATGGACTTGTAACAATGGCGCTGATTATTCATCGTGTTTAAAGTATAGTTGTCTTGATGCCTTAAGTCACTGAGATGATGGCATGACAAATTAACGCACATTATAAGTTTGCATTATAGAATGTAAAATAAGAAAACTCAAATAACGTATTAAGTAATCTATGCGCGAATGCGACAACAATGCAGTAAAAACATCTGTGAACGGTAGAACCCTTATTAACTCTTTCAGTGGTGGAATCGAATTTTGAAAGCCTTTGCAAACAGTTTGGATCCAGATGAGACGCCACAGAACGTGGCGTCTCATCAGGATCCACACTTTTTGCTATTTTGATAGTATTCTTTGATTTTTTTTTAGAAAAATACTAATTTTACACATTCAGCAGACGACATTTTAGCAGACGACAAATTTCCCAGCATGCAAAGGGTTAATGATATCGGTCACATTGACATACGGACGCGTCATCTAGTTGCGTCAGATAAGTAAATCGGTGAAATCGTTATCCTTATTGTGCATTCTTTTCATTGAACAGTTTCAATCCTGGTATTAAGTTACTTGTTTCACATTCAATTCACGGAATTTGTGTTCTATTTTTATTATTTACAAAGTAATGGGTATCATTTAGTGCAATATTGTTTAAGGTAGTCGTACAAAAAGGCGGATAAAAAAATTGCTTTGGAGAATTACTGTGACATGCAGATATTATGGACAGTTAAGTTCCCAATATTTTAATATTTGAAATGTTGTGCATATATCACTTATTACAATGATATGGAACAACCGACCTCTTATCATAAATAATAATTTCATTAACTATTATATCGAAATCATCCATATTGGCCGCGTTCTGTGAAAAGGGGTTTAATGCATGTGCTTAAAGCGTCGAACCAGATAAGCCTGTGCGGACAGGGACGACACTTTCCGCATAAACGTGATTTCTGCATTAAAAAGACACTTTCTGTTAAGGAAAAAAAGCGGAAAGTGTCGTCCCTTATTACAATGATATGGAACAACCTACCTCTTATCATATATAATAATTTCATTAACTATTGTATCAAAATCTTCCATATTGGCCGCGCTCTGCAAAAAAGGGGTTTAATACATCTGCTTTAAGTGTCGAACCAGATAAGCCTGTGCAGTTCGCACAGTCTTATCAGGGACGACTCTTTCCGCCTAAACTTGATTTCTGCTTTAAAAAGACACTTTCTGTTTCCGAAAAAAAAGCGGAAAGTGTCGTCCCTGATTAGCCTGTGCGGACTGCACATGCTTATCTGGGACGACTATTTACGGACATGCATTAAACCCCCCTTTCACAGAGCGCGGCTAATATATATTAAAGGGACTGTCAACCACGAATGACGAAAAAAGAAAAGTTCTAAAATACCGTATTTTTTACAATGATTAGTTTATATTGATTAAAATATCACGATTGGTATATTACATTACATTAAAAAGTTCATATTTAAAGTATATTTGGTAAAAAAAATTCGCGATGTGAAATCGAAAGTACATCGCGAAAATAGCTGACATAACGATATACACACTCTAAATAACGCAAGTAGATTGGTAATTTTACATATTATATATATACAATTCACTACGCATGCACAATTTGCATTTGTGGGTTTAACCACGTGACGATGATGATCAATCTACTGGCGTTATTTATAGTTAACTGGTAGTTACCTGGTAGACATACGCAGTAAAATTTATTACCAAATATACTGAACATATGAAAACTCAACAACTTTTTTCAAGTAATGTAATATACCAGACGTGATATTTTAATCAATATAAACTAATTATTTTTAAAAAATACGGTATTTTACAACTTTTCTTTTCTTCGTCGTCGTGGTTGCCAGTCCCTTTAAGTACTGGTAGTATTGATCAGCATTAATGTTGAAGTAAAAGCGAAATCAGCTTCATCTCTAATTCACACATAAGAACCATAAATCATCAGCATCACCGATATAATGTCACTTATTCATCATCACGCTCATAAACATCACACCACAAACACCAGCATCGATAACACAGCGACTTAAGAATCACAAAGACATGAAAACGCGACACCGCTTGCATCGTCAACAGCAACATGGCAGTCACTTGCACCACGGGCATCCTTATTGACGCTGTGGACAGCATAAACACCACCGACAACAACAATCCACATCATTTGCATCACCGCCGTCGGCATAGGCATCAACCATCATCGGTATCAGCAAAACAACCTCTAACTCCTGCATTGACATTAGCAGCATTATCACCATCTGACACCAATATCTACGTCAACAGCACCACGACTGTCATCAGCATATCAATGTCATAACATCTGATATTTGCACAACCACCAACTTAATAGGAATATTCACAATCGACATCAGCATAAGTACCGCCGAAATGAATTGCAGCGCGACCGACATCAGCACAAAAAGCGCTAAAATCAACATCAACGTCACCGATAGCAGCAAAATTACCAACTTAAGCAGCACCTCGAAACATCACTGTCATAAGCATGTCCACCACCGACATCTGCATCATCCTAACCCAACTCAGAGGAAACATGTCAAAATGTAGCAATTGATACTAATTTATTTCAAAAACAAATATTATTTTTAGTTGTTCGCGTAGCGAACAGCTATTGTTGTTACTGAGAATTTCAAGTCAGTTCGGCTTATCTACGGAAAGCCTACTACTCGCCACACCCGCCGTATCCACGCGAGAAAGAGTTGTATAATTTATGCAAGAGGTTTGAGTTCGCAAACTATATTCATTCACAATTGGAAACATTATGTGAATATCGTGTTAAATGGAATATTTTTGAACGGAGCTTATATAGAAAAGAATCAATAAACAATGGTTGTATTATACGTGCCGCGGAAGAAATTATTTATAAATGATTATAAAAGTCCACTATCTGCTGCGTCTTGATGACGTAGTACAGGTCATTCATATTCTGAGGCTATTAATAGATTCGGGAAAACAACTCAATAGTATAAGGTTACGCTTGTTTATATTCTTAATTTATAAAACATTGAACATGTATTCAACAATAAATTTAGGCATACGATAGACAACAGCAAAAATGTTTCATAATCGCTTAAACCGAATATAAAAACATTTAAATATAACAAGAATTATCTGTTTCGTAATCTCGTTCATGCTTCGACAGCGGGGTTAAATTTGGTATTGTTGGGAAACGTTCTTTTGTTCTCAACAGATAGCGGCGATCTTTTGTATTTACGGGTGCTAAAAACGCAATAGTAGAAGGTTAAGCTTGTTTATATTCACAGTTCTCAATTTATAAAACGTTGCACATGATTTCACCAATTACAACAGGTATACTATAGACAGCCTAAAAAATGCTTTATAATCGCTAAAACCGAATATTAAAAAACAACTAAATATAACAAGAAATATCTTTAAAAAAGGTAGTCGGCGTAAATGCAGACTTTGAAATAAAGGTTGCAATTTACGTTTCTAAATAAATAAACTGAAAACAAAAATTTAACTATTGTGTGTGTTTTTTGTTCACTTGTAAGTAGCATATTCACCGCATGAAATGTGTTATCATTGTCAAACCACAAATTAGTGTAAGAAGATAAAAATTATACTACGGGAGTGCACATCATATGTGTCCTCACATGCCTTATTATGAGTATATTTGTTCACTATCGAAATATATCGTATGTTAATATTTGATTTAAACGCAGTTTTTTTTTCGACACATTAAAATCACACTTTCATAGCCGCGTCATGCGAAAATGGGTCTTATGCGTTTCGGCTAGCGTATCTTAAACCCAACATGTGCATTTGCGAAGTTTGGTCAGAGGCAATGCTGTTCACTATATAATCACTCAACGTGTTATGGTCTCATTATGTATCTCCTGACCAGACTGAGAGATGTGCAGGCTCATTGGGCTATATGATGGGCGCATATGGACTAAGACCCATTTTCGCATGACGAGGGTCATTAAAAATCTCATTGCGAATTGTAAATGGCACATTTTAAAACAATGCTTTTCGATACAAAATTGAATTCAAAATAGCAAACTTGTAAATAATGGCAGCCTATTAAGGCATTCAGGAACGATTTCCATACGCGCTGACCGAGTACGGCAAACTTTGTGCTTGGATAATTAAACGATTTTCCTTTTATCATGACACTATACTATTTCAGTAATGTTTATTTCTCATCTTGACAGCAAAACTGCGTTTATCGATAGTAAATTATATATTCCCCGGACGATTTAGTGAACGAGTACTGGGCCACAATTTGTGTCGTTTGAACATACAGAGAGTAGTCCGGAATTCCTTACACTGAACAGTGCTACATCCTTTGCGCTGAGCAAATACACGGTGATGTAGCCAAAGTTCAGAGGTTTTATCTCGAATCAGCCTATGAAATATTCAAAATTATTTACGCGTGTCTGCTGGCGTTATGTAAAAGTCATTTAAGGTGACAAGCTGGGTAAAACAGCTACGCCTAAAAAGCGCATCAGTGCTCTATACCTATGTTTAGGTCAGAGTTGTTGACACCGTGTGAACTGCTAGGGTAATTAGTAATGCATACACAACAAAGTAAGGGTCATCAGGGCTGACTACCTAATTCGTGAGTAAAAAGTATTGCTCGCAGACTTATTTTTTAATTTATTTTCCTCAATTATCTTATTGTATATTTTGAATTTGTATAGGGTGTAAAAAATGAAAATTTTTGTACAGAGTATTTCCAACAATTTTCATTTAATATGATGGTGATTGCGAATGGTCTTTATATTCAATTTTCATCATACTTTCTATGCTTTCAGAATGTACAAAAAGGGCCATGTTGTTGTAATTTTGTCTAAGTTATCTCTATAAAATAAATAGAATGATAAAACGTTCACACAAATATCGACCCGTGCGTTTTGACACACTCTTTATAAATTTGAATGACGTGTGTTCATTTCAAACTTGCGATTATTTTTGAAAAATGAGTTGCGTCTTAAATTATGCAATAGCGAACAACTTCAGTGCCTTCAGCGCTTTGATTGTAAATTGCAGACGACTGTAAAAGACATTAAGGTGGCAGCCAGTGCCTATGGACACAAAGTTTAAGCAAATTTACTTTTATTTAATTCCCCTCAGCCCCCCCCCCCCCGACTTCAATTTTGTTTGTATTCTATTCACGAAATAAAGATGCGATTGTAACCACCTCAGCAAATTACGAATGTATACATGCACATTTAAGGAACGATATACACCTAAATACATTTCACAAGTGAGAATCTAAAAACAATATTGGTTTACATCCATATGCATTTTACAACAGTATTTATATGTAAAGCTACTGCAAACCTGTTTTGGGGAAATATGTTTACTAAAATAGAACCTTAACATATTACCGTATTAACAACCGAAGTGTATCGCCATGAAACTCGATTCCTAATACAATTCCCTATATAATTATTAAGAATAAATGCGGCCGCTAAGCCCAAATATATTCAAAGGGTTGTAAAATAATCTTTAGGGAAAGTGTTAGACGATCTTTAAAGAAATAACTAATGATTACAAGTAAAATTAAATCTACTTTTCCTTATTTTAGGTATTTATATCTGCAGGTATTGATTACATGCACAATCTGCATATTGATTTATGTATATCCTTTTTCATGATCAATGGTCGATTGAGATTCAATGAATATTTCGTGCCGCTGGATATTGATTAACAAAATATTCCACATAATGTTTTGTAGTTATTAAGTTAATTATAGTTCTATACCTCATAGAAACATAATTGTTAATCGTCGTTGTTTTCAACTTTACATAAATGTATGTATAAGTTATGTAAGTTCTTTGAGATCAAATCAGTTTGTACAGTGTTATTCGATAAATACTTTCACGCTTTATTTTACTTTTGAAGTAATTTAGCGATGTTATTCACATTAGGGGGAAAACATGTGCGCGAAACAAACGAGAACCCTACAATTTTGGTAATTGATATCCATGATCATCGAATGAACGTTCAAATTAGTTCCTATTCAAAAAATGTGTTAGGTATAATCAGTGCTCGACCGAGTTTATGTTTTAAATACACATTTAAATCACATAAATTAAGGGCACTATTTTACAGCGAACAGCAATTAACAAAAATCGTTTAAATATTTAACAAATCGAAACCTCGTCAGGATGTGACAATCACATGGATTTGTATCGCTATTAGTTTGGTTTGCCTAGATATTAGAAGATCATCCTATTTACCTCACCAACATATGTCCAAATTCAAAGAACATTAACCCAACATGTAACCGTCGCACGATATCAAGGTAGCGCCATTGTAATGATTTCCCGCGATTTCTTCAAAGATCGACGATACTTTTTAAATTTTTACCTGTTTACTTATGGGTATCTAATTTAAGCAGGTCTTGTGAAAAGCTCGTGGGCGAGTGGTTAAGGCGATAGACTTGAAATATTTTGGGATATTCCCGCGCAGGTTCGAATCCTGCCGACAACGCATACTTTTTGCGACGAGTTTTATTTCTTTTCTAACGAAATTTGATTAAATATAGCATATAAGCTATGTTTATTGTTAAACATGTTGCAATTTGTATGCCCATTCTTAATTTTTTTTTAAATTAAAACAACGTTATGGATAAATTGGGTGATTTACTGCTGAAAATACAAATCATGCATGTTGAATTTTAATTTTATTTAAAATAGTAAACGGTAAATCTGTCTATTTCTTTGCATTTTTGCTGTATATAATGTATCTATAACAACCAAGTTCAAATTATTACTTAAATGATACTATTTTGAATTGTATGACAGTTTGTTTTTAACCAACCCAATTTCTACTAGGCTGAAACCACTTACATTTCATGGTGCTCTTCCATAGATAACAAGTTATAAAAAATAAATGTCTGTAAAATAATACTTATTTCATCGTTTAAACTTTAAACACCTTTACTCTATCTATACACACCAACTGAATGGCCATATTTGGAAATCTGGATGAATTATGGAACTTTCATATACCCCAGTGGTGCAAATAAACTGGACAAAAGCCGAGCGTGGGGTGGTTTTGAAAAAATCAGTATATTTTTTTACAAGCATGAAAAGCCTACCTAAATATTTGCATGTAGTTCAGTAAACTAATGCTGATTAAGAAAATAATACATTAGATGATATTTGGAAAGGTGTTCATTACAGTGGCGCTACCTTAAGTGAATGCTTAACCTTTGACCTACGATCGTTGAAATGTGTATGTTGCTAATCAACGGAAGTTTGTTACGTTTTTTCATATTGACAAGTTAAAGATCAAGGTCAAACGGTCAATACATATGAAATGTGTGTCCATTTGATAGAACGCTTTGACCTACGACTACCCAGGTAAGTAAATGAAAAGGGCATTTGGAATGAAAGACGCCTTTTAACGTCAAGGTCGACAAGTCAAATGGCAATTGCAGAAGACATGTACCATGAAACTATTTTTTTCACTGAACAATTCGTTTTCGCAGGGTAACTAGAAAAAGCTTTGACCTATGTCCGTTCATATTGGTTTGATTGTTAGGAGGGACGAACGGATGACCTATTGCGATTTTGATGTGAATCTGAGGTCAAGGTCATATGAGTTTTGTAAGATCAGGTTTGAACATATAATCTAGAGAAAGCAGTAAACCAAGGATCATATAAAGAAGTATGCTGATTTGTTTTGATGGAAGGACCACTCCTATCGATTTAGATTAATATTTAAAAAAAACAACAACATTAGAATACAGAGTTAAAAAAAATGAAGTGACTTCTCAGACCCCCAAAACATACCGAATTGTATGTGATTGTCATTAGTACGGAATACCGTTAGTGCAATCGTGGTTACACATTAAAATCCAGAGGGCGACAATGCGATAGTACGATGGCGACAATTCGACTGTACGATGGCGACAATGAGATAGTACGATGGCAACAATGCGATAGTACGATGGCGACAATGCGATAGTACGCTGTCGACAATGCGATCGGCGTTTGTGAATTAATGGGATATGTAGATGGTATGGACAGTTTAACATCCAGTAGTTTAATATTTCTTAATTTTTGTATACATGACCTTTTATTATGACGACGAACACCCGATCTCTAATCATTAATAATAATTGCGTAAACTAGTGTACTCAAATCATCCATATATATTAAGTAGCAGGACTTGCAGATAGACTATGTTGGTCCACATCCTTATTCAATTCACAACAATATTTACGATGTAAAGCTTCTTCAACCTGTTTTGGGGATTACGACATAGATATATATTTATAGCCGCGATAAAACTCGATTTACCAGAGTCGCACATACATTCAATAGGTTAAGAAATAATATTTAGGAAAAAAATGACGATCATGATTAATATGGGTTCTTTTTCTTATATTTCGTATGAACGTGGTATTAAGGAAATCAAAAACCTGTGTAGTTAAACACGTACATCCTTTTTCATGATCAAGTGTCAATTGAGGAAAAAAATGAAACAATTCGTGTAGCCGGTTTCTTGATAAGTCACACATGTCCAGAGTATGCTTCTTAGAGTTAAACATTTAGTAATAATTAAATAACGTATATAAATATAATTTTCATTTCTCTGCTTGTCATTTTTTAGTGTAAATTTCTCTAAACAAGGGCTTATCGATCATATCCGGAGAAGTAATTCACGTTTGGTTGGAAATGGGACCAAATGACTGTGGTGAGAACAACAAGGGAGGAAAGTAAGGGTTCGGGAAAAAGCCTAGAACCCTAACAACAAGCGAATTCTTTGAATTGATATTCGCCGCCAATATACTTCTGGGCACAAAAGTTTTCTGGACGGATGGACAAGGCCAACGTGAATCATCCTCTTATCCATATATATACTCATACCAAGTGTCAATGAAATCCGTCAAAGCGCTTCAAGATATGGCTCCGGACGCAAAAGTGCCGGACGGACGGAAAAACGGACGTACGGACGGACAGCGCCAAAACAATATCCCGGGATAATTAAGACAATGACAGCATCCATGTTCATGTTACAAACGTTTCCAATTATGTGTGAATGTTACAAATTTTCTTGATATCTACCATGTTTCGAATGGAGTCGTTCTGACAAAATGTAATGACGTCACGGTGTGTGTGTGTGTATATATATATATATATTACAGTAGTAGTAGTAGTGGTGGTAATGGTAGTAGTATTAGTAGCAGCAGTTGTAGTAGTAGTGTAGTAGTAGTAGTAGTAGTAGTAAGTAGTATAAGTAAATAGTATAGTAAGTAGAAGTAGTAGTAGTAGAAGTAGTAGTATAGTAGTAAGTAGTAGTTGTATAGTAGTAGTAGTAGTAGTAGTAGTAGTAAAGTAGTAGTAGTAGTAGTAGTAGTAGTAGTAGTAGTGAGTAGTGTAGTAAGTCGTCGTCGTAGTAGCCGAGGTAGTAGTGTCGTCGTCGTAGTGTCGTCGTGTAGTGTCGTCGTAGTAGTAGTCGTAGTAGTCGTAGCGTGTAGTAGTAGTCGTCGTAGTTGTTCCGCGTCGTCGTCCTCGCCGTTGTCGTCGTCGTCGTCGTCGTCCTCGTCGTCGTCGCCGTCGGCAGTCGTTGTCGTCTTCGTCGTCTTCGTCGTCGTCTTCGTCTGTCGTCTTCGTCGTGTCGTCGTCGTCTAGTAGTAGTAGTAGTAGTAGTAGTAGTAGTAGTAGTAGTAGTAGTAGTAGTAGTAGTAGTAGTAGTAGTAGTAGTAGTAGTAGTAGTAGTAGTAGTAGTAGTAGTAGTAGTAGTAGTAGTAGTGTAGTAGTAGTAGTAGTAGTAGTAGTAGTAGTAGTAGTAGTAGTAGTAGTAGTAGTAGTAGTAGTAGTAGTAGTAGTAGTAGTAGTAGTAGTAGTAGTAGTAGTAGTAGTAGTAGTAGTAGTAGTAGTAGTAGTAGTAGTAGTAGTAGTAGTAGTAGTAGTAGTAGTAGTAGTAGTAGTAGTAGTAGTAGTAGTAGTAGTAGTAGTAGTAGTAGTAGTAGTAGTAGTAGTAGTGGTAGTAGTAGTAGTAGTAGTAGTAGTAGTAGTAGTAGTAGAAGTAGTAGTGGTAGTAGTTGTAGTAGTAAAAGTACTAGCATTAGTAATAGGAAGAGTAGATACCTCAACTAATTGTATTTTAAAATGAGTTTAAATTAAGCATATTTTAATTTCAACATTTAACAACACCCATTAACATAGTAAAACAATTTAGCCAAACGTATAGTGTAGAAGTTTTTACTGCTTAAGCCGCCCTTTTTCTAACGGCGACTACCGGTATGTGACACTGTCACTGTATCGTGTTTAGATAAAACTGGTGATACGAGAGCAGAACGATGAATCATGATGCCCACGATTTAGAAAAAAGTTATATAAACAACACATATATTTTGTAAGTAAGAACTATGCTGGGCCACTTGCACGAGTATTTTAAGTGCGTCGTAATGAAGAGCTATGGCTGAATAAGACATTCGATAGGCACGTATCTGACGCTTGACTACACACATTTTAATAAACAACACAACTACTTATAACTTTATTGTTTCGGATTATTAATTAATCGCACTTAAAAGCACCAGTTTGTGGTTTGAAAAAAACACACACACAAATATAACAATTCAAAATAACAATACATTTTACTTTAAAAGAACGTTACATCCATTTCATTATGAAATTAATAGAAAAATATGTATATATATATATAGTGTCAAAATGAAGACATATGAGAGCCAGTATTATGAATGAAACTCTTGTATTGTAATGATTTCTGTTTGACTTTGGAAAACGAACCTTTTTTGTCACCACTTATCATTATTCTATAAACATATGGGACTTTCAAAGCTTCAAAGCAAAACACAAACATTGAAACACTTAGATCATGTTAACAGGCAAACAAAACTGTAAGTTTAATGTGAGCTAATGTCTCCTATTCGTAAATCCGCTTATTAGCAGCCATAAGCAATTAAAACGTGAAGAAATTGTGTACCAAATTATTTTACTATATGGATTAATAATAACAATATGAAACTATAATATAGTTCATTTCACACAAAATAACATCTTTAAATTCTAAAATACATTTATTGTTGGGCTGAAATATATTAGTCAATTTATAATATAAATATTAAAACACTTCGAGTGGGCCATGCATATGAATTTTTATATCAACATCAAAAAACTTATATATAAACCAATATTGCAAGGAAAATGAATGCATTAACACAATTATTTATGTAAATATTAGGTTTACATTGTGCAAACGTGTCAATGAACAAAATAATAATTCATGAAAGGTTGATGTTTTGTTGAACGAGAGGAACAAAATGGCCCTAATTCGCTCACCTAAAAGGAGTCGGTTCATTCAATATTTGTCAAAATATGACCTAGTGATCAAGTGTTTGAGCCAGATGAGTCAAATACGATTATTACTTTGATTTGCATGTAGAAAATCATTCTCTTCAAATACTCAAGTATTAAGTGAACAAGCTGTGTTTGTGAAACACTATGTTTTTTTTTTTATATATTTGACGTTTGACCTTGAAGGATAACCTTGACGTTTCACCACTCAAAATGCGCAGCTTCATGAGATACACATGCATGCCAAATATCAAGTTGCTATCTTCAATATTACAAAAGTGATGGCCAATTTTAAAGTTTGAAGCAAACAAACCAACAAATTTGACCTTGAAGGATGACCTTGACTTTTCAACACTCTAAATGTGCAGCTCCATGAGATACGCATGCATGCATAATATCAACTTGCTATCTTCATTATTGCAAAAGTAATGGCCAATGTTTAAGTTTTAGGCAAACCAACAAACTAACCAACAAACCAACAGACAGGGCAAAAACACTATGTTCCCCAGTATAGACTGGAAGACATAAAACTACAGCTTCTCAAGCTTCTGAGTTCATTAAAGACAGTTATAGTTGATAGACTAATGGACAGACGGAAAAAATAAAGTGAAAGACATCAATCTAGTATTGTCTCTATCTACATGCTGCCTTTTGACAGGCTTATTAAATGTAACACACCAAGAAAGGGTTTGTACAAATCTTATGTGATCACAAAAAGGAGATACGTTAAGAACACAGAATGAAAACCGATCAAATTACAAATTTGTATTGAAGAAAATTGACAACTTTAACATGCTTATTGAATCAAACATTATGGGCACTTGAGTGTTTACAAGGGTTTTGTAAGAATTTGGACTTCGTGACCAAGATTTTGATCCCACATGACTAAATGTCTAACTTTGACTAGATATCATCAAGAAAACCATCCTCGTTAAGTTGGTAGTTAATGCGAACTTTTGTGTGGGACTTATTACGCATTGAGCGTAATAATTTTGTCTTGCTCCGGAAGTGGATATATCTGAAGAATTAGGTGATAGTTTGAATGAAACTCGTGATTATTCGGCGCAGAAAGATCCCTTTCACAAGGCTATACAGCGTATACAGGACCGGTTGTCCAAAATTGAGTTTAATCACGGTTCTTTCCGTGGTCGCTCTGTGACAACAAAAACTTTTGTTAGATTTCCGCCACCGAAAGTCGGATTTTTGCCAAACCAGGCCAACATTGAACACACTTCTGATCTGCCACACTTGGCCAATCCATTTACCAATCCTGGCTCATCGGCAACCACCATCGAAGGTCCGATTCCTAAAAGCATACAGGACTGTGTGAAACAGACAGTAGACAGGGTATTGTTACGCCCTCATCTGAAGCTCCAAGAGTCTAGAACAGGCATTCGTAGAGAGAACAAAAAACTTTAAATGGTATCTCAAAGTGTGGTCGTTATGTTGAAACATGCTTTAAACTCTTAAGTCAGATTAAGGAGAATGAATGAGGTGATTTAGGGCCAGTGAATATCACCCTTGCAGCCCAGATTAACTATTTGCAAAATGAGTACGGTTCACTTGTAGTGAATGGTAATTTTAATGAACCTACAGGAAAACAATTTGGCTGCTTACAAGAGAACGCCTCTGGTTTTGAACAGGAAACGCTTAACAACAAACGTGTTGCGGCTGAATGTCAATCGGGTTTGTGGAAGAAAAGTCCAACCTTACCCAGCTGGGCAAAGGCACTTGTTAAGACGTTAAAATACGTACACTCGCGTCGAGGAGATGATATTTTCATACCATAATTTAGTAAACAAGTTAATGAGTTGTGTCAATTATTGCACCTTTTGCGAGCTTATTTAGACATTTTTTGGACGCGATCATTCAGACATGAAATATCATTCTATAGTATATGTCATATTTTATTAAACAAAAGTATGTACTTTAACGTCATACGGTTGGTCAAAGATGTAACCTTTAAAAACGGACAAACAATTTTAAGAGGAGAACGCAGAAACTAATGTTTTGCAGGTGATAAAAGAAAACTTATTCAGATATTTTCTAACAATTATTAAGCGAAACAAATATAAACATGAAAAAGGCTAATCAAACAGGACCCGTTGAATTTATTTTTATCACATACAACGTGCACAGTGCTTTTATCATATGTTCCATGCTTCACTTAAGCCTTGATACACTTCCATTGTTCCATTGAGTCTGAACACGTTTTTAATATGATGAATGGTTTTCTTTTACATCCTCAATTTGAATAAATATTGTTTTTCTTAACAAAAGCGTCCCTTAATTATTTATTTTGTGCGTGGTCATTTTAATTTATATAATTTAATACATACCCATGAGCGAGTTTTGTTCATGTCAGTGGTTATCTGTAATCCTCCGTCCATGTTTCTTGCAAAATCTCATCCGTACGAGAGCTCAATGGAAATCAATAGTATTGGGAATTGTGTTTCTTCTTCTAAAATGCGTTTACATTACATATGGAACAAAATTTTACAATAAGCCTAGCCTGATATCAAAGTTCGACACTCTTTATTCAGATCGAGACCGTTACCAGTTTGGAACTGTGGAGAGATGATGCCGGAATTGGATCAAACTGGTATATTGACACAATCACCGTGAAAAACGTGTCTACAGCGTGGCAGACTTGATTTTCCGCTGGATCAAGTTCAACCACCGCTACAAGTTTCTCCCCTATGACACCATTCTTCCTCAACATGAACTAGGTAAAGGTTCGTCTCTCTGATTAACTTCTCAAAGTGGTTTCACTTAAGCTGAAAGTTTGTTATAAGTCTGATTGTTTTCGATGAGAATGACATGACCATTTAAGGGAGTTTTGTGATCAATGATTGTATTGTCTTAAATCGAATAAAGAAGGTTCTCATAAGGAACGTTTCTTTGATTGACAGAGACATTAATGTTTAAAAATACTTATATAATTTGTTCGACGTTGTATGTTTTAATTTCGTTCTTGTGATGACAAGTATACAACAAAAACCAATTAACATCAACGCGGTGTATCGCTTTTTAAGATATTTCTTGTACTTTTCCGAAACAATATCAAAACACTTACCCTTTAATATTACAAACATGTAAACATGTTCATAATTATATAATTACTTTAATGCTTAGTGGTGAAATATACAAAAATAATTAGTGGACAGTATTCCAAATATTTTTCTTCGTGGTCTGATTACGGTAGGCACTAGTATTTAAGATACACTATTAATATAATTATTATTGTAATGCAATACTAATTATAGTAGAAACATAATCCCATAAAAATGTAAATGATACATATTGTCGATACTTTGAAAAAGGCGTATGCCGAAAAGTTAATGAAGGAGTAAAGCCAGAGAACATATCTTTTTGATTATTTTATTATGAAGTATTCACCTCTTCCATATTTAATTCTCATGTTTTTTATATTTTATTTTATATAATAAATTGAAGAGCGCAATATCATTACATGTTAAAATCTTTCGAATATGAATAGTATGTGTACTTAAAGCTAATCGCCTGGGTAGGCATTTATTGTTTCCTTCGTACTCTCCTATGAAGCAGACGAACTATGTTATAAACGACTCACTGAAAACAAAAACTCAACTCGCCTCAAAACTAACGCATATTGTTTAAATTTAGAACTTAAGACGCGTTACACTAGCATTCTTGCATCAGTAAGTAAACAAACATAAACCATTTGATCTAACGTTTGGAAAACCATCTTGCTTGCAGAACGAAGACAGATGGAACTTCAGGAGAAGCGCCAACTGTACCAGTACACTCAAAGGGCTGACGGTTTTCCTTGTCAGGTCATGGTTCTTCCAGACGATGAAAAGTTTTCATTTGAATATATTTGGAATATCCTTAAAAGGAAAGTTGAGCTTCAAGCAACTGAAGTATTCAAAAAGCTCTTTACGAAAAGCTGGAAGACAATCGACGATTTGAAGAATGTCTTCACGGAATGGGATTCATTGTTTCCTGAACCTTCTGACTGTTCAAGGTAGCTAGCTCATAATTACTGATAAGTTGATGCTCTCTGCAGTGAACTGTTGTCAAAACACACATTTTGAAATCTTAAGGTTTGCTGACATATTTTAATCAATATACAAATGAAACTAGATACCTATGATGAATAGCTTGCAATTATTCCGCTAGTGTTTGACAATGGGTGACAGTCTTCGGTTTTCAGTAAACTGTACCTATTTTATTTACATACTAGTTTAATTGCATATTAAAAAGACCACATGTCGTCCATAATGCGAATGACTATGAGTGACGAATTGTACATTTTCTAAATCTAGATGGAACGACGATGTCAAGTTCGGAATGCAGCGCTTCGCTGGCACGAACAACACCGTGATCAGTCTGTGCACGAAAATACCCAATAAACTTGCGGTGACACCGACCATGCTGAAACCCTTCTTAGGGTCGGACACGCTCGAATCAGCTTTGCAGCGTAAACGTCTGTTTATCATCTATCACGAAATCCTCGAGGGAGTCAAATCAATCAATAACACCGTAGTCTGCAGTCCAATCGCGTTGTTTTACAGACGAGACGATTGCAAAATTGTTTCCATCGCCATACAGCTGTTCCAAGACAAAGCAGATGACAACCCCGTCTTCCTGCCTTCTGACCCCAAATACACGTAGATTCTCGCACGTAGATGTGGTTCAATAACGCGAACGTCTGCGTGCATCAGGCGAACACCCATCTTGGATTCACGCACATCGTCATGGAGGGGTTTGTGATTGCAGTACATAGGCACCTATCGCAGTCACATCCTGTTTTCAAACTTCTTGCGCCTCATTTTCTGTACCTTATTGCAATCAACGAACGTGGCGTTGGTGCACTTCTAGAAGAGGAAGCAATTTTCGACAGCTTGAGATTGCGATTGGTACTAATGGTGTTGCTGAGCTGATCAAGCGTTATCGGCCGAAATGGAGAATGAATGCTGAAGGAACTCTCCCGGAAGATCTGAAGGCCCGTGGCGTATATTACCATTAAGTTGTTCTTCATTACCCATTCCGTAATGACGCACTTCTAACTTACAACGCCATTTTAAAATACGTCACATCCTACGTCAACCTCTATTACCCATCTGATGACATATTGAACAAGGACATGGAGATACAGAATTGGAGACGGGAGCTTGACACACCAATAGAGCAAGGCGGACTTGGTGCTCCTGGTGTTCCAGGTGAAGGTGGGAAATTTACATCACGTGACCAGCTGATTCAGGTCGTCACGAGCATCATCTACACGTGCAGTGTGGGGCATGCGGCGGCGAACTTCAAGCAGTATGACGAAAACGCCTTCCCCTTGAATTATCCATCACTGCTTCTCGGGAATTCTCCAAGCAACAAAACAGAACGTTCCGAGAAGGACATCATACAGGCGATCGAAAGCAGCCGACACCTGGAAATCATGGCGACCGTGAAAATTCTCAGCGAACGTTCAACCATGGCACTTTGAAACTTCAAAGTGAATTACATAAATGACCCGAAAGCCTTTGAAGTCGTCAACGCATTCCGCAAAGTGCTGAAGCTGGCGAGTGAAACAATCTCTGGACGGAATAAGGTCAGGGACGTCCCGTTTGACTGGCTGGACCCCGGCAAAATTCCGAATTCTATCAGTATTTAGACTGTGCATCCAAAAGAAGGAGACTTTCTGTTGGTGAAAAAGGATCCTCATTTTACATATCAGCCACAGCCGTGAGCCACAGCTGAGGCTCACACTATTACCATTACTATAGTTGTAACTGATGATCATCTATATAATAACACTGGAAATAGTGCAATGTAGTTTTCGCTCGATTCGATCCTTCCGGTTGTAAAAGAGTTGCGTGATTTTCATTTTGCTTCACTGGCAGAGTTTTATGCACTTAATATACACTCTTGATTTTTGTGTTCACTTAGTTTTTCACAACATATGCATATTCATTATACTTTGAATAAAACATACACAGTCTGCATGCAAACGTATATAAATACATGCTAGAATTTATAAAGTGGTCACAATGGATACACATGCTTTTCTTCTGTTACTATTCACTCTTATTAAACTCCGTATAACACACGCATAAGGTGTAAACAAAGTTGTTTGTTAATTTTGACGAGAAACAGACTTGAATCTTTCAAGCAGTACAAGTTGATATACCATCGAATAGGATCGTACATATTAGAATAGTGGATTTTGAAACACTCTTGATGCTGTTGTAGTATGTAATTGTTGAGTTGTATCTTTGTTACACATGAATGCTTTTCAGTAACTGCATTGAGAAATAACAAAAAAAAATCAGTTTAATTACAAGGAAATGTCTTTCGCATATCATCTTGACAGTTTAATTAGGGGCATATTTAAACATACATAACCAATTGCTTTTTTTTGAACGAATTTTGTTTTTGACTATCTGTTTCTATTAAGTAGTTTGTGTTTTACCAGTATTTGCACTTGTAACCATGCACTTTACATATTAAAAAAAATAATGATCATATTTGAAATCATGTAAAGAAACATTTTATATGAATTACTATGTGATGTACACTGTGTGGGTGTTCAACGTGTATTCAACGAAAACTAGGAATGATGATGGTACATGATGACTGAAGTATCAATAGGATGTTCAATCAAAATATACTCTAGATCAGAAAACATACATTTTGTATAACGTTAATTACGGTTTTATGTTGCTGTTAAATTTTGTATAATTATTATGTATTGTATTGCTCACTACATTTGTGTGGGTTTGCGACATTTTAACGCTTTGAAGTGATCGTGTATTTTCATGGCTGTTGTTTGGTAGTGGATTTGAAATAAATTATTTTAATAAATATGTGTATTACTTTTGCCCATACAGAAATCATTCATCAATTTTAATTCAGGTTAAATATAGCTAAACATTTTACTACGTATACTATTACTTAATTTTAAAAACAAGTACGTGTTAAAGTGATATTATGGGCATCTAACAGTTTATAGGTGTCTATCGCAACCGTTGTTTATTTTTGATGTTTTCACTTCATATACACTTATATTTGTTAATGCAGCATCAACATACTAAAACAATATCCCGGAAAGAGAAAAACAAATTCATTTGAATATCAACCGTACTTTCGTGTTGACAACTGACGACAGAAATGATTCGATGTGAATCTAAATTGAGTTTTAGTGCAGATTCGTTCATACGACCCAAAGCCACTATTTTCTTTTACAGATCATTTCGGCTTAGAGGAATGGGTGAGTCATGTAAAATATCGAACATAATGTATATCACGGTGTATAACCATATCGGTCCCCCTCTCGGATGAAAACGCTATATCGATATCCCTCTCGGATGCGGTACCGGTCATTCTCGGATATGAACATGGTTTTGTGTGGATGGTCATCCACAAAACAACAATTTAGTGTTAAAAAGGTACAATGGTCATTCAAAGTAAGTATTGCACGGAACATTATAACCATGCTCCTTTTTAGTTATATGTTTTACTTCTTTTCTTTGTTAGTGATTAATTATATATAAGCGACACACTCAAGGGATGTCCCGCTATTGAATATTAGTTTTATTATTTTAAAAGGTTTTTGGCGTGTATAATGCGAATATCTGATCGCCTTGATTAAATTAGTTGTATGAAATAATGGTAGATATGGTTTAAAACGAGAACAGACAATTTATATTGTCAAAAATATTAAGAAACTGCCAGCTTTCTGTTTATATAAAGCACGGGTATCCCTCTCCGATGTGTGATTATACCTTCACAGGCAACCTCTCGGATGGAGGTGGTCTATTGAAAACCCCGACTGATTATTCCATTTAAATATAAATTATTTAAAGATAATTGTTCATTTTTTTTATTTTATTCTAACAATATTTTAAGCATTTGCAAAAGTAAGCTAATCATAATAACACGTCATTTAAAGGGGCTGTCAACCACGACGACGTAGAAAAGAAAAGTTGTAAAATACCGTATTTTTGTACAAGTATTAGTTTATATTTATTAAAATATCACGACTGATATATTGCATTACTTGAACAAAAGTTGTTTAGTTTTCATATTTCAGAATATTTGGTAATCAATTTTACTGGGTATGTCTACCAGGTAACTACCAGTTACATATAAATAACGCCAGTAGATTGATCATTATCGTTACGTTGTAAACCCAGGAATGCAAATTGTGCATGCGTAGTAGATTTTATATATCTAATATAGAAAATGATCAATCTACTGGCGTTATTTATAGTGTGTATATCGTTATGTCACCTATTTTCGCGATTTACTTTCGATTTCACATCGCGAAATTTTATTACCAAATATACTGAAAATATTAACGTTTTTCAAGTAATGTAATATACCAGTCGTTATTTTTTAATCAATATAAACTAATAATTGTAACAAAATACAGTATTTTAGAACTTTTCTTTTTCAACGTCGTCGTGGTTGACAGTCCCTTTAAGGTTTTAGGTGATACGAATTGGTATCTGCAAAACAGGTTTTGACTTTAAAATTTTTTATAAATTCTTTCAGTTAAAAAAAGGGAAGATTTCAGGGGTGGTAGGTCGGCTTTTTTATAAATAAATGAGTGTGCAAAATCAATTTTAAACATCAAACGAAGCCTACATTAAGCAAATGCATACATGTACAATAGGAAGACTACCCTTGCAAACACATTGTTGACAATCTTATTCGGCATGATACTTAACATTTGATTGAACCAAATTCATGTAACCAAGTAAGCTTTCACTTACAAATATTTATGTTTTATTTTTTAATGTTGTTAATGCCAAGATGTTTGTTGATTCCGTGAGAATTCATGTAAGGTATATTTAACATCATTTTGTTTCTAATGGAGCGTGTTATGCACCCTCTGTATCTAATTAAAATATGTCGCTCTTGTTTACTGATATAATTTGATGTTGAGATGGTATGATAATATAAATACTATTAACTGTCGTTGGAGCTGGCTTACATAAGGTAATGTGCCTTGTTATTTTTTTGTTTATTTAAAGGTGTTTATCTACTCCATTACCGTAATGGTCTGATGTTCGATTGTGTTGAATAAAAATTAAACGTTACTTGTTTTGTTAAAACGTCTTAAATGAAGTGCAATTTACTTTTCTATTATCTGTTTTTTTTTTATTCCCTGCCAATACCGGAGGGATATTGTTGTTGGTGTTGTCCGTCTATTCGTCCGGAGATGTTTGTGAATAACTGCTGCATGACATTTCACAAAAAGTACAATAAATGTGTCGCATCATACTTCGGCGTAAATGAATTTGCATTATCGTTCTTCGGTGGTTTTTATACAAGTTTTGCTAGGATGACTCGGACATGTTAGAGCTAAAGGCCTTTAATGGATTGAACTTTAGTGGGTTTTTTTCAGTTTTTAGGCGTATTATTACCATAGGCCTGTGGTGTACACGCGCGTTTTCGTCTGCTTTACACTTATAAGTAAATAACAAATTTTGCACAATCAATGATATTCGGCGGAGGATGTTTATTTCTAGCATTAATTTGATGATCATACTTTTCAGGAAATGAATTTCCGCTTAAGACACTGCTATGGGGCGTGATATGTGTTGTATAACTTGCATAACTTCCATTACATCATCAACCAGATTTTATTGAAGTATATAGTATTACTTGTATACATGTATAATAATCAAGATTACAGTTATCGTTATTTCTTGAAACAGTACAACATACTAATCGATCGCTTTATGAACAAAAAAGTGTACATAGTTAACAGTTAAAAAGGACATATCGACGAAATATCTACTCTACGAAGGCATGCATTACAAAACAAAATACTCCATAATTGCGAATTTATATCAATTGAGATAATACTATATGTCTAAAAGAAAAAAGTAAATATCACGTTTGCCTAAATGCTTAAATAATTGATTTCAAAGAATCGTTAATAAGAGGTTTGTGTTTTAAGCGATCATTTAGTAAATACTTAAAATGCATTGAATTCCTGAAATGAAATAGTGTATTGCCGTCGGTACGCCCTTTAAAATTGGGTACACACATAAACAAATATATATAAGAAAACAATTTTTTAAACATGTTCAATGTTAAGTTCCACAAATTGCTCAAGTACAGTTTATTTTATATTCAAGATCCTGTAGTTCAATACCAAATGTTTCGGAAGGCAAAGCTTTAGTTTCGTCGCACTTGTAATGTAAGCGCACGGGATGACACTCTCTCGACACGCCAGTGAGCTTTGATACGTCTGATCTTTTCGATTTTCTCTGCTTTTTCACGTCATCTTTCTGGCAAATCAAATGAATTTTCCCTGCCCAGTGCAAATCCGTTGCAGTAGATGTAATGGATGTCTTACGTCGCTTTGGTTGATGAAGCCATACTTAGATACTTAGATCGTCTTAAAGTGATCGTGATCTGAAGAATTTGTATTTATTTATGTATATTTATAGAGTTATATATAAGTAACTTCGCAATTGTTTCTTGAATCGCGTACTTGTATATTAATAAATTAAACAATGATTTTTAATTCAGCTGAGAAATATGACAGTTTACGTGAGTAAACAAACTGCAGTTAGTGAATCTAATCTGAGAGGTTGCCTGTGCGCTAAAATCCCATAAAAGAGAAATGCCTGTGCTTCAGGTAAACCAAAACATGACGATTTTCTGAACATTTTACAAACGTTCCAGTTATAAATATGAGTTTAAAATATTCCTTAGTTATAACGGATTTGCATCTGATATAAATATAAGTGTATTGTAGCGAATGGAAATTCGTTTTAACAAGACAATGATGCGATAGTCAACAGTGCAGCGTAAGACTGCTTATATCTAAACTTCAGTAAACGGAAAATAAAAACAAAGCGCATACAAATATAAGTGTAATGTCCCGTGCAATACTTACTCTTGACGTATTGCGTTTCCTTTAAGGTTAAAAAAACTATTTTGGTGACCACTCTTCATCACACAATCATGACTTTATCCGAGAATGACCGGTACCTCATCCGAGTGGGGTACCGATATAGCGTTTTCATCCGAGAGGGGGACCGATATGGTTATACACCGTGGTTTATTATTTATAAACAACTGGTAGCAATATGACTTGCAGATACTTGGTCAGTTACCAAATTGTAACTAACTGTTTTGACCTGTTAATTCTTTTCACCTCAATTCGACAGTGAAAAATGCCCATAATATCACTTTAGAGGTATTGGTTAAAAATGTGATGAAGAATATTTTATTTGAATGATTCAAGTGCATGGTTTCGCATAAACTAGAACTCCAAACAATAAAAAATTCGCAGTAACAATAACGAATAAGAGTGCGTCCAGCTGGATAAATATAATGGAAAGATATTCACCGTCATTATTTTCTCAATATATTCGTTTCCGAAATAAATCGCGCGTAAGAAGAAATTACTAATCGTTATATTAAAATCTTAACGAGGCAGTAAATACAATGTTATTTATCTACCATGACCTCGACATTAGACAAAAGATGGATATATATTTCAAAGATGTACTATATAAGAAAAGAATGTGCCATCTCTATTTATAAAAATACATAAAATACATCAGAACTTTCAAAAAGCGAATAGCAGAGTGACACTATATTAAATTCTGATAGTTTATTCTTAGAAGTGCAAAGAATACACAAGGTGAACACTGGCATGTCTTGAGGCAGCGACGGTATTAGTTCCGAATTCAACAAAAATACACGTACGATTATTTCACCAATATCATGCGATTTTTAAACGCCATTCTAAAAACTGATGTATTTCCCGACAGCAGGTGTTAAGGTGTTATCGTCGCGGATCAGGATCATTGCAGAAACTTTGCATAAAATTGAAGAATAGCGGGCCCGTTCTCAGTCTTTATATTTTAAAGTAGATATGTTCATTTTCAAAGTATGATTCAAAAATATATTTCAAATTATTGTTTCATATTTTTTTTTCGATTTGTTTAATTCAAACGCGCCGTAATTAATAAAAGTAGCACAACAAAAAGATGAATAAAAAACTTTCCCGTCTCCGGATTTCGAACTCGGGTCCTCTTGAGGCAAACACTAGCGCACTACCACTGGCTTTAGCTTAGATATATATCGAATTATAAACCTTTTGAAAAAATCATAGAAAGTTTAACTAAACTGTGACCATGTCCATTTAATTGATACTCTCCACTCATAGGTTAAATGTGTACCTTTTTTACGCGATGACAGTTTTTTTAATTTTTTTCAATGTGATACTCAATGTAAGAATGTGATGCTAGGTCGAGGTACACATGTAATGTACTCCGTAAGTATTTAAGGTATTCGCTTGTAATTTTCTTTTCTATGTTATGTACTAAGGGATTGACAATTTAGACAGAACATTCACACGGAAGCTAAAGAGGCAAACGAATTTCAACATCATGGAAACATGGCTAATAATCCGATCTCAGTCACCATATGCCTCAAATGTTACGGATACATAACTTTGGAAAACCTAAAAATATGTTGTTGCGTTTTCAAGTTATACACCGGATAGCTTAAAGTATAATGTTTATTGGTAGCCCATATGTGTGGCCCATATGGGATACACACAAAGAACACATATGGAGCCCATATGAATCGAAGTCGCAAAACTTTTATGGGACACACATGGGTTGCCATATGGGACCTTTATGCGTACCCCATATGTGTCCCATATATCTTGCTTGCTGTCTAAGAGCGCTATAAGGACATATTTGTACACATCAGTTCGACAGCAGGACACATTAATCTCTCGTGCTGATGCTGCATTGTTTACTTGTTGGCGCCTCGGATATATCGATCTGGAATGCTGGCGGACTTTACTGACGCCCACTCGCTGACATGCCAGTGTGACGTAATGAATAATACGCATGTTTTGTATTTTAGGTTTGGCGTATTGGCAACTCCAGCTAAGCACGCACAAGAACTTAAGAACGATACATGTATTATATTGTTAAATCTGCGCGCGTATTTGTTCCCGCCAGAAAGACACGTCTGTGCCGGGAACTCGAATAATACAACTTCCATAATTAAAAGTGACATGTTTTACCTCCGGCGCGTACACATTTGTCGCCCTTCATTCTTCGATGTGGCGCTTTTTTACGTAGTTTTTAGAAAACCGAAATAACGTCAGAACCATAAATATACGTGGTTTATTGTGCCATGTTGCAGACCTGACGACCTTCACAGACACGAACATTGCGTTAACAACATAATAGAAATGAGCCTCAATTGTTGTTTTCAACTCTTTTTTTTCTCTTACATTTTGTGTTGTCACAATCGTGTGTATCTGTATAACCATAGAGTTCAACAACATGATAGCTCATTTATTTAAAGTTCTGGCTGATGTCATAACTTTTAGCAGTGAAAATTGAGTTATATATTTTTAGTGTTTTGTACCACGTGTTTGAATCATTTGTGATGTAGAACAACAGTCTATTGTGATCCAAGCTTCAGCATAATGGCACTTATACAGAAAGGAATATGTGAATTTAATAAATGCCTTTGTTCAGAGCATTATTGAACATATGACATTTAAATATAAAACATCAATATTTTTAAATGTCTACTCAATACAAGACTTAAAGATGAGTACTATCAAGAATTACAAAGTTCTCTAAACAGATGGTTTATTGCAAGTTATATGTGAGCAAAACCAATAGACCCTCCACCACCAACCCCCACCACCCACGCACCCAGCCCTACCACACACCAACAACCACCCACCTACTTATCCCCACTCCGCTCACCGAAACCCGAACCTATCCACTTCATAGTAGCACACACTTACACCGTTACCAACCATACACCCACTACAACATCCAACCTTACCATACGAACAACAACCTCTCCGCCTACACACATTGTGAGATTTAAGGCCACTTTATGACACAATCTACTCCAGTGCATATGATAATTCAGCTTAACATTTTAAGAGACTTATCACAGATCATTTCCCAAAAGCATATACCATCCATAGGCACTGTATGATTGTTGGGCCATTATTATTCATTGGAACTTTAACAGGCAAACCGTGGATATTGTGCAAGACTTTGCATTCACAAATTAATGTAATTTAAACAAAATTTTCACACATAACATGCACAATATTTCAAGTCAACCTTATTATTTATCTTATATATATTTTATAATAGGATGCAAAACTGAAATAATTAAGTCATTTCCATTTACATTTTTCCAATTCTCTTTGAGCTTTAAAAAATACCATGTTATTAGGATATATGCGATGGTGGTTATTTATCTGTTTGACACAGGTAACCATACTTTTAAAACCAATTTGCACGTTTGGTCTTTTGTGGTTATGTAATCGTGCATGGCATGTTATTCATGTATTTCAATTCACATTCCTTATCTGTGTTTGCGAAATTGAACAAACTCATTTTTATTTTGAAACAAAGGTTAACTTAAATTATGGTAATTTGAGTTTAAATTATGTTAAATTTATTATTAATATTCATGTTTCATGCAACATCTAATGATCCTAACGTGCATGTTTTTTTCTGGAGAAAGGCTTACTTATCCAATTAAAATTCCCCGTTTTTAAAGTGCCGAATTCCTCGCTCCACTTTGATTATGGCGATCCTGTGTGCCCTGCAGCAATTAACATGTTGATGATATTGCACCAAATGCACATGAATATATAACTTTATGATGAATAGGGCAAATATTATTTAAATTGTTTATTTTTGACCACCATGTGTAAATGTTGGCAACTTATTTTAAGTATAATTATCATAAATAGTAATGTGAAGAAATGATAACATGGTTTTTCATGTTACACTGTTTATGATGTTGAAAACAAAAACAATTTGTTGATGGGCGGTAATGTTGCCGATTTTGTTGTCTTTATTTGTTGAAACCTACAAGAAAACATTAAATCTGGTTTGCATATAGTTGATTGTGATGATTTTACTATTATTTGATAATAAAATGGCTATTTTAGCCAAGTCACCTGCTGCATTTCAAACACATTTAGATTACTTATATATATATATATATATATATATTGCAATTCTCCGGGGCTAAATATAAGCGCTGCAAAACGAAAATAATGGTATTTAGGAAGAGGAGTGGATTAAAAGAAAACCCAAAATGGACATACAATAGTAATGATATTGAAGTGGTTGATAACTTTACTTTTTTAGGCACGTTGCTGAATTATACAGTAAAGTTACCATTACCGGATCAGTAGCGAAATTAAGTTGTTCCGATGAAAAGCAATATCTGTTTTGAGACTTCTTGTACACCAGTTTGATTAAATATTACCTTTGCTTACTGATTCAGCACATAGTCTTATTTTTAAACGCAGGCAAAATGTATTTGTAATCAGTTGTAGCCATAACGGATCACGTGACTGAAACCATTCAGGGGTACATCTAACACGCTATTTATACTGTCGAAACATGTTGTTTACAATGACCAAGTTATATTGCTAGTTATAAATTGTTTTCTTTTTTTTGTTATTAATTGTTTTCATTATGTGATATTGTACCTACACTTTACGCATGGTGTTCTTGTGTGAATTAGCTGTTAAAAATCCTAAAAAGATCGAAAAGATATGGGCATCTTATAAACCATGTAAATTGTTTGAATCATATCTAATCATCGATATTTAACATGGATTACAAATAAAACATTACGAGTGAGATCATTTATTGAAAGAATCAACAAGATGTGCATATATTTTAAAGGGGCCTTTTCACAGATTTTGGCATTTTTTTAACTTATTCATTAAATGCTTTATATTGATAAATGTAAACATTGGATCATAAAAGCTCCAGTAAAAAATCAAGAAAAAAATTAAAAAAAGGAAAAGAACATTGCCCTGAGCAGGTTTCGAACCAGTGACCCCTGGAGTCCTGCCAGAGTCCTGAAGTAAAAACGCTTAAGCCTACTGAGCTATTCCGCCGAGTACACATACTTGATATATTTTATACCTTATATAAGCAATCTTCGTAGTTTCACAAAATTTAACGACAAAAACAGAACTCTCCAAATTATTCAATCGTTTCGCGTTGCAACGCTTTATAATTTTTAGGTTTTAAAATCGTCAAAAGATGCATATAACGGCTATATTAGAGCATGGTTAATGTTCAGTATTACTGTTTCCTCACAAAGATCATAACTAAAACGAAAACTTACGAATCTGAAACAACTTTTTTCAATTTTGTCAATTTACCAAAGCGTGAAAAGATCCCTTTAATATAATATATTATCAATACGCATATTATCACGCTTGATTCGTTATTGCCATAATTCTTCATTTCATTTAAGGTGTTGCAAAATCTTACACGCGAATCAAATCTGAAATGGACTTTTGCAGGCAGAAAGACTACTAAATGACCTTTAAATTATTGCGTAAACTTCTTACTCTCCAACAGAGTTATAGCATGTGGCCGCGAAAAAATGTTCATCCTCGATTTGGAAACGAGACGGAAGTCAACAAAGTCGTATATACATGTCAGCGAAACATACCGAAATGTTTGACAAAGAGTAGCTCCGATTACGACTCAATCAATGCGTTTTAAAAAAACAGGCCGTGAAGATGCTGTGCGCAAAACATCATCTAAAAATGTCAACTATTTATCGCAATACGCAGTCTTGAACATCAAAGTGATCTGCTATGGGTAATGATCCGGTAATGATAACTTGACTGAACTGGCAGTTTTAAATTAAACCAGGAACATTTGGTTAAAGCCATTAAAGCCATGAATACATTATTGTACAAATGCTATGACTTTGACATGAAACAAACAAAAACAAAACTCAGAGATTTAACAACCCATTTGAACGGAATACCTTTAGGGCCATCGTGGTTACACCGTATATCGTAGTGTCGCCATCGTATCATCGCATTGCCGTCATCGTACTATCGCGTTATCGTACTGTCGTCATCGTAGTGTCGCATACGATGACGACAATGCGACTGTGCGACAATACGATGGCGAAAGTGCGCTAGTACGATGGCGACAATGCGATAATACGATGACGACAGTACAATGACTATCGCATTGTCGCCATCATACTATCGCGTTGTCGCATTAATTGAGTTGGTTACTTATAAACTAACAGATTTACTTCTTGTCTTTTATTGAATGTGTATATCTTCTGTTGAGATTTGTGTTAAAGTATTAACGTTGAAAACTAAAAAAAAAGTAAAAGGAACATGTTTTATCAAATGAAAGTCATGTGATGATTCATATATCTTGCATTGACGCCTCCTCCTGTCATTAGCGCCACCTCCTTGGCATTGGCTTCATCTTTTGGAAAAATACATAATTATCTAAGAGATCTGCAAGAAGCCCAAGGTATTTGTAAATGTAGCAACTAGAATATGTTGAACACAATCGTTTCATGTCGTTAGAGATTTAATTGGGTGGAAATGTGCTCGTCAGTCAGGCAAAATACCTCGATTTGCTTTATTTCAAAAACTCAAACATGACACAACTTATAAAGGTCATCACGTTTCCAAATGGATTGTGATTTTATGTTTCTGTACATATGTGGATAAATAAATCTTTGCTGAATCGCACTACATTACTCTATCCCTTAAAGGCTTTTGTATGTTTACTGTGCATTAAAGTGTGCATGCTTTGATCTCAAACATCTGAGGTCGCGGTGCTGTAGTGGATATGGTGTCCATTTAGCGATCTGGAGTTCTTGGATTTAATTCCTACTCGGGGAGTGTTCTCGTTATCTTCTCAATAGACACTGGTTCTTCACAGGAAACGGACTCGAGAGTGTCTCTATAAGCCGAAGCTTTTGATGCAATGGAGCTAAAATAAATATGTTTAAACTAAACAGTTTAACACGAAATATGTGGGTGTACAGAATCCAGCAGCATTAGCAGCAGCAATATCACTGTTGTTGTAGCGGAATGTGGTGAGGTCACCGCATGGCCTTTTCTTTTGTCGGTGCTATAATATTAGGGGGCGGTGTTCGGGGCTTATGCCTGTTTCCTCCATGTTGTAAATCAGTTCTGGCCTGTCTTGGAGCATGTGGAGAGCCAACGCCTTCTCTATGTTTTCAAAATATGCCCCAATATGGGAGTGGTGGCTTTTGCCCTGGTTGTCTGAGGAATGAAGGTTTTAGCGAAGACACCCTGTCACCCCATCGCTTCAAGAAGCTATAGAGCCAGCAGTTGCTGAGCGGCTTATCCGACTGCCGCTTTCCCAACGTGTAGGCAAGTTCGCCGGCTAATCTTTTCATGCTGGTGTTTGAGTAGCCGTAGCCTAGTCTATCAGAATTTTCCGAAAGCTCAACTTACCCCAACTTTTCCTCCGATGAGAACAGCGTCTCCTTTCCATAATTGTCACTGTCAAGTCGACTATTCAACCTTTCTCGCAGGGTGTTGTATGGAATGCCATACTCTTGGGCAGCCCAACGGATCGATCGTTGTCTACTCTTTACCTCAACCTCTGCTTTTAGTACGTTTTCTGGCAAATAATTTATATATTTGGAATGGAATGTTCTTGAAGGGCACTATTATTAAAAAATAAAAAAAGGAATTCAAATACGATTTTAAGATGAAATAAAATTGACGCTGTCTTAGCGTTAAAATTGGATTTTAATTAACTGTGTCGCTGTTGTAGGCAATGCGCACAATACAAATAACCCTTGTGGGGCCCCAAATACGAGATGAGCTTTTGCATCAACTTGATCATGTGACTTACAAAACCAGTCGACACGATTGTGGGTCAAAAAATGTAAACATTGGCATTTAAAGCATACTTTAGCTTGAATTATTGATTTGAAAGTAAGATTTACGCGTAGGATAGGGTTTGAGTAGTAGTACATACCGATTTAGTGTGCATTTTTTCGTTTCGGTTTTCTCACGAGCAGCAAACTTTCTTTCTAACTTGCAGAGAATTCGGTCCCTCGATGATATGCAAATTAACACGAATAAAAAGTAACGAATGTAAAGGAATGGTCGAATGTATAGGAAAGAAGGCTACAAAATACAGATTGCAAGTGTAAGTGGTATGGGACCGATAAAGTGAATAGGAAAACACAAGTTTTTTTTAAAGGTCTCCACATTAGCAGGGTGGTAACAAGATACAAGATAGAAGAAAATTTATTTAACGTCGGACATGATAAAAACAAAATAAAATATAAACTCTAAATTCGCGTATCCGCACGTGTCAGAATTCTAATCGAGCATCGGGATAGAAAAATGCGTCAAAAACAGAAATAAACCGTTGTTGTTGTATAAAATGCATTTTCCATTACATACAGTGGGGTTAGGCATTTTGTTCCGGGATTAATCTCTTAAGAATCCCTAAAAAATAACCCTCATTCAGCCGATTTTTAGGGATTAATCCGTTTTCACCCCGTTTTTACCGAATTCACCTCTATTAGGGATTAATTGCGATGAATTAATCCCTACTTGAGATGAATTCAGCGCAAGGGATGAATTCAACTCTACAAGGGATTAATTAATCTCTACGCATGCGCAGTCAATGTCAGCTGTGAATAGAGATGAAAAGGCGGAGTTAATCAATGCCGCAAACGAGTAGGCGTGCGTTGACATCTATTTTAGATGAGGATTTAATTTTGTCGGTTTTATTCTCTACTTTCCAATAGACCATTATGCCGTTGTAGACTGATGACTTCCGGTTTCAACGTAATTCGGATATTCCGTTACTGCCGTTGTAAAAGCAAATTGCCAATCCATCGTTTTAGGTAAGAAAATCAATTATTATTTAAAAAAAATAATAGAAATAATCGTTGGATGTGTTTGATAACTATTTTTAATATGTATTATATTGATTTTGATGTGTTGTTAGCCGTATGAATAACATTTTTTAATACACAATAATCAATGTAATGGTGGGTGGGGTATATTAATGTTGATTTATTGAAAAATAGAACTGTGTGCAGAATTTAACCACTATAACCACTATAGCATTACGGCTGTAAAACAATACATTAATACGTATCTGATGATTTTTTTTATTTCTTTTAACATTCTTGGCTATAATATATTGTATGGTAAACAACAGTTGACATATAGCTACTGGAAATAAAATGTAATTATTGTCACTGTGCAGCTTCACATGTTATTTCTATTTACTTAAGAACACTTGCGTAGTAAAATTATAATACCAAATATTAAATTCATATGACCAAACTATAAAACTTCATTTTTATTTATATAATATATTGTCTATTATAAGATATTGGATGCCACATGGACCATTGATGTGGGCAAACTACTATTACACATAAGAAGATTCAACATACCAAACATACATTCTCTTGCGCACCGCAACATAGAACAGCGAATTTACATTAACTTTAAAGAGATGCGTAGCCTAGAAAACATCTTTCGCTGGACATAATTTATATGATGTGATATGCAAGCTTAGAATGGCTGCCATTCCTTCCAAAGCTTAGTTCGCGAGGCTGCTCAGCATATTTTGTTTGAGGTACTTGCTCATATTCTCTATTTGTTTCTAAACACATGTTCATCTATATCATAATTATATATTTTCTAACAAATTCTATTTTAATATGTATGTGATCATGCAAATTATCTGTGCAACAAGCAAACCCATTTAAAACCAGACATAGTAGTCAAGTCATTCAAATTCAAAATGAGTGTTTTTGCTCAATTTTTCATCAAATAATTTTATGGTTGTAACTAAGTACATGAACTTTCAATTAAAACAAGAAATATCTTTAAAAAAGATATACGGCGTAAATTGTTTAATGAATGAGATCAAGGATAGCGTATATCTTTTTCTGTGCAGTTCTTAGCTGCATTACACGCAGTACGGGATGTTACGCGGAGTTTTCGCGGCTTATTTTACATTATAACATATATCTGGTCATAAACCTATAGATACAAAACAGAAAACCAAAAGAAGAATGGAAGTGAAATTTAAACATATGAGTCAACCGGCCACACGAGAAGTATCCGTATTTATAGGCGCGTTCTTCAAACAAACCTGTTTTAGTGGTTTGTCGGGCATTGCTATTTGATTCGATTATTAACAGTATCGAGAATCATCGTGCTCATGCTTAAAGTGATATTATGGGCATTTTGCACTGTTGAATTGAGCTGAAAAGAATTAACAGGTCAAAATAGTTAGTTAAAATGTGGTTACTGATCAATTATCTGCAACTCACCTTGCTACCAGTTGTTTATAAAAATATATTTTATATGCGATATTCTTACGTGACCCACCCAGTCCTGTAAGCCGAAATGATCCGGTAAACAATATTGTGTCTTTGTGTCGTATGAACAAATCTGCACTAAAACTAAATTTAGGTTCAACTCGTAAACGCATGATCAGTTGTCAAACGAAAGTACGGTTGATATTCAAATGCATTATTTTTCTCTTTCTGGTATATTGTTTTAGTATGTTGATGCTGCATGAATTAATATAAGTGTATATGAAGTAGAAACATCAAAAATAATCAACGGTTGCGATAGACACCTATAAACTGTTACATGCTCATAATATCACTTTAGTACATTAGGCAATATGGTGGAATAATTATTGTTAAACTTATCAAAAATAATATTTATCATTGTATTGTTGAAAACACATTAAGAATCTATTATTGACATACCATAATTATATTGCTGAATATCTTCATTTAACATATTTCTGGTCTAAAGAAAATTCCAGGTCACCTAGTTCACGGATAGCGTCTTTATTATATAACGATTATTTTACTGGCCGCGAACTCCGGTGATGACCTGTATATAAACTCTGAATGTCCGCGAATTGACCCGAAAATTCGCGGGTTGAAATGCAATGCTTTAAAGTGAGGCCTCGCTTCCACTGCTCTTTATACTTTTACATGTTAACATGTTATCAGGAATGTGGAAGTAAGTACTAAATATAATAACATAGCCTTTTAAGTATAAACGCTTTTGCGCTGGTAATACTCTGAAAATAAAAGGTGTACGCACAAACTGTATTGATGTCGAGAATTGAGTGTAAAACTGTTCTATCTATTAAGCCTTTTCATTAGAGATAAAATTGTTTCATACAGTAAAACAGTGTTACAAAGACGCGGATATGTTTCCAATCTTCTGGTGGTATACTCAAATCAGCCAATGGAATAAATGAAGTGTATTCATTCGTACTTAGCCGCGGGAAATTTTATTTGAATTGTATTGGACACTTACAAAGGTCAGGCTAAGGTGAAAAGCTGGCTTAATACAGCTTACGCCGAAAAATGATTTACAGGGTTGTCAGTTTTAATGTGGTGTGTGTTATGTGTATTAACTCATTAATATTATTTAAATGTTTTGCCTGTATATAATTAACTATCTATATATTGTTTTCTTTTCAGGGAGGAGATGAAAGTATCTGAAAGCAGACTTGAAGTGATATCTTGGCATAAAATGAACAGTTTACAGAAATAGAAAATGTTAAAAAGTGTCACGAGTAATGTTCTTTTAACTCTTTTTTAATGGACCAGCCTTGACAAACTACATATCCGGTAACTGTTCTGTGATCATTCAAGTATTGAAGTGAAAGAAAAAAAATCAAAGTAATGATTGAATAAAAAAATTAAAATATCATCAAACATTTTTACAATTCAACAAATCGAACAACATTTCTGGCCATATATGCCCGATTTCCATTTTTAAAAGCAAATTTAATATGGGTGCGTAATATAGACGATACTATTGACAAGAATGTCAACAACACAAACGTTGGCAATTTTAGAAAGTATCAAATGAATTTCAGCATATGATTCGTTTTAAAGACTTGATGAAATAGGCATCCAATCGGGCCAACGTGCGCAAATAACTTAATGTGGTGTGCGCGCATAGTGTACAGTTTGTGTTCTGTTACAAATTTTAGCCACACATAAATACATGTATATGCCCATGAGATTTTCGTGTCCAGTTTTTGTCTTCACAAAAAGCGCGCGAAAATAGGCATGGGTGTTTTTATTTATACACACAAAACTGCGAAGAGCAGACAACATTTTAGAAGCTTCGTTGCGAGTTTCCATTTAAGTATCGGGGTATCTCGCAAATGATAAAGAATTGGCATTGCATATAAAGTGTCGTGTACAGTTCATGAATATTCTTGGACAACGACCAATGAACAGCCTCAGATATATTTAGATTTCATTCAACATGTATAAGGCATTTTCTGGAAATCGGGAGAAAAATAAAGCGATATTTTGAAAATAAACCTTTTTTTTTTTTAATTTAATTTGTCATTATTATTTATATTTTGTGTTGTCTGTGTACGTTTGTTTGGTTCTCATTTGTTTTCAGCAAATCTAATGAAAATAAATATCGTAATTGTAAATGTTTAAAGCAAGTCCCGGTTTTCGATATCATAAACGAGAATTACTTCGATATTTTAAATGACATGCACAACGATTGTTTTGACAGAAGACACGTGCTTATATGAAGTTTGTGTTTCGAATACACAGGATATTGGATTTTCGGTGCTTGTTTGGATAATATAACAAAGACGCATTCTGCGGATTTCTTTAGGCCTTTTGTACTGACCCCACACCCCACACACCCCACGAAATGTAACCCATCGGGAAAAGTGAACACAGCGGACAGGCGTTTTTGTGTAAGAACGCGGTGCCTGTACTGTACTCCATAACTGTGAAATAAATTTACATGTCCATACCTAAACAAATGTACTGATTATCTTGCAGAACGTTCATGTAGCGAAAAACAATCATCATCTAATCAGCCTGCGTGGTAGCACACAATTTTAAGTACATGCCTTAGCATGTTTTCTAATGACGCGTGAAATAGAAATCTGCACATAGATCAATAAATAATCTGTATATTTTTTATAACAGCTGTACGAATAGACAGTCTCTATATGAAATGTACGTACGGCTAGCCTATTTGCTAGTTTACTTGGCTGTACGACTAGCCACTGTCTTTAATAATATGCTCAGGTATTAAAAAATAATTGTAAATCAATTAGGGTCTACTTTATTGGTACACTAGTGATCAGTCAAAATTTACTGGATATGGCCACTAGAGCTATTACCATTTGTTTATAATGTAAGTATAAAAAAAGTTTGGCTAGAAATGAATTACATTTCTCATCCATTTTAAGCTCTTCTAGTATTAGTAAATATACATATAGTGGAGCTATCCTACTCAACCCGGCGTCGGCGTTCCCGTAAGCGTTGTAATGTTAGTTTTCCTACCACCTCAAATATTTCCTATGTCCCTTGACATATTGCTTTTATATTTTGCATACTTCTTTACCAACATGATCCCAACCTATTAACAAGAGCAGACAACTGTATCAAGCATTTTGTAAGAATTGTTGCCCTTTGTTCACTAAGAATATGCATCTTATTGATAAATCTATGTTAAAGTTTGCGTACCACCTCTAATATTTTCTATGTCACTTGACATATTGCATTCATATTTTACATACTTCTTAACCAACATGACCCCAATCTATAAACAGGAGCAGACAACTGTGACAAGCATTTTGTAAAATTTATGACCCTTTTTCCACTTAGACTATGCAAATTATTGATAAATCTTTATATATAAGTTTGCGTACCATCTCAAATGTTTTCTATGTCCCTTAACATATTGCTTTCATATTTTGCATACTTCTTTACTAACATGACCACATTACTAACATGACCACAATCTATAGACAAGAGCAGACAACTGTATCAAGCATTTTCTAAGAATTACGTTCCCTTTTTTAAACTTAGAATATTTAAATTTTGGTGATGTTTTTGGGTTTAGGTTCACTTTATTCCTAAAGTATCAACGCTATTGCTTTCATATTTGCAACACTTACAAACTATCATAAGGGGACTGTGCAGACAAAGTTATGTAACTCTGACTGGCATTTTGACAGAATTAAGGCCCCTGTTATACTTTAAACTTAGATAATTTAAATTTTGTTTAAGTTTTGTGCTTTGGTGCATTTTACTCCTAAAGTATCATAGCTATTGCTTTCAGACTTGAAATTCCGAAAACACGCTAACTATCGTAAGGGGACTGTACAGGGCAAGTTGCATAACTCTGGTTGGCATTTTAACATAATTATGACCCTTTTGTGTCTTAGTTACTTTGAATATGTTGTTAAATTTTGTGTTTAGATCCACTTTACTTCTTAAACTTTGGATTAATATTATTATGTGAGCACACCATATTACATGAGTTGTTTTAAAGTGCTAATTAGTGATATATTTATGATATGTTTGTGGTTATTTATGCCAGAAAATAGTTTATGTTGCTTATTTTACCGATTAAAGTGCCGCCTGGATTCAGGGCGCTGAACTTTCTATAGTACATTGTGTTAGAGGTTGCAACTTCCAGCGACCCGTAGGGTCAATATAGCTGGGAGTTGGATTATTGCAACTAATATATGAGCAAGACTGGGCTAGAATTTGTTAATCCACTTTGTTGGCGATAACTAGTATACATTATAGTGTAAATAACGTGCAACAAATGAGAATTAATGGTGGAAATTGAGTATTCCCAATTTTTGTTTAAACAATTGAGTACAGAGTGATTTAATTAAAGACTTGAGATGATGTGAATCTTTGTTGTGAAAGCATGGTTGGAAATGCCTGTTTACTCCTGTTTTTCCTTTGATAAGATATTTGAAACTTGTTCTGTTCCTATGCAGTGTTTATTGTGCGGTGACATGATATATTGTTTTTGTGTGGTTATACAGATATTTATGGCTTTAATAGATCTATCCCGGAAAAGCACGAGTTTAGAAAAACCCACTAATCACCCCGGTACAAACAACGCTGGTTCATTAAATCAACCAATGATAGCTTACTTTAAATTATAACAAATGATAAGTTGTGTGATTTTGAAAGGATTATAAATGGGTTATGTTTATTTGTACCAGCAGATCAGTGGGGTTTTCCAAAAAGTTGCTTTTTCCGGGATACTTTATATTGAAGAGATATAAACAAAATAGCATCTTCTTGGTCACATGCTTATACATGTAAAATGTACAGTGTATTGAGTAATTTATGACAAAGTTACCATCTTATGAGCCACAGATGGGAGTCCTGAGATAATGCAGCCTCGGGCAAATAAGGAAACACAGGCACATAATTTAAGCTCAATTAAAACCAAATGTACGGTAAAAGTCCTCAAGTTATTAAATGTCCATATTGGTGGGTTGAGCAATTGTACAAACGGCTCGTGTCCATAGGAAATTTAGTGAGTTAAAGTTGTTTAAAAACATATTATTTATTATTTAAATGGTAGGTTTCACTTTGAAAAGGATTTCGGTTATAAAAATGTCAATGTTGAATCAAAATGATCAGTAGGTTGCAGGCTACCTCAATATTCTGGCCTTTAAATGTTAGCATTTCCCTGTATTTAAACAAGTAGATTACCAGATAACCCCCAAGATAGTGCATCACAAGTAGTTCATTTCAGCATTTTATTTGGCACCCTAATGTGCCCTGTCGGTGGTCCAAAATCACTGAATCGCTGGCCCTAAGCAACAAATCAACTACGAAATCTGTGTATTTTAAGCTTCAGCAATGAGCTGTTTAATCTCTCTAAAAATGGTCTTTAATACAGCTGGTATTGGTCAGCTTTTTTATTCCCTTTTAATTTCCCATGGAACAACTAGCTTTCATGTTCACAACATTTGATTTGAAATTAATTACAATATTTGAACATTCTTTTAATGGAAATCCATTTTTATTTGTCAAGCAAAAATACATTTCCAGTGTCAAACAATGTGCAAAGCCTCAGGGAATACCAACTCTGACTCTGCCTCATAATTGTAAACAAAATAAAATTTCTGAAAATAAAACGCTTTCAAATGCTGACACAAGAATTAGTTATATGTTAATTTTACGTGCATTCACTGCATTGTGCAATGTGATCAGTCAATCAATACAAATCACATAAATATATACATCATCATACAAGCCTTTTACTGACCATTTTGGGAAAAAATGAAATTTCGGGATTGGAAATGTTGTGGAGCAAAAGTCCATATGCCGGTAGCTCTTTATTAGAATAAAAATTAGAAGAACAAAATTAAATTTATTATAGTTATAATTTGTTAGATGGAAATTAAACATAAAATTAAGACATAATAATCAATATTGCACCTCAGAGATATTGGCCCTTCTATATCTATATGACTGGTTTCAGTCTGTAAAATGCGATATAGAAACCTATAGGGGGGCATATGTCATCCTATGGTTGCAGCCCTTGTTTCTAATTTCTTACAGTACATCGTTATGTTCTTTTCTTTAACCACTGGTGTGAATTAAATAAAACATTATAAGAAATAAACATTGGGCGACTTATTATCTCTTTCAACTTTGTGCAAATTAGTCCCATCCATTTGCATACTATTAATAAAAGTAAATTCTAAGGGCTTATTTGGGGCCGAAATTACTGTATGATGTTCAATAATCAGACATGCCTGAGGAAACTTTTTTTTATTTAATTTTTATCTTTACATTAATTGTAAACAGATCATTCACCAAATCTATTATTTAAAAAAGTAATACAAGTGTAGCATTTACACAGAAGCTGGGTACTATTGCAGTCAATATTGCCATACAATTATTCGCGTTTGCATAATCATGTTGTTCACCGGAACATAATGAATTGTACTTCATCTAATGTTTAAAATTAACATTTGGTGCAAATATTATCATCTTTTTTCATAGCAAAAGAAGTATACCCAGTTTTATACAAGTGATATGGCTAGTTATTATTAATACAATGTATCACTGTGCATAATTGCTGCCATGTTTTAAAATACACATTATGTTGTGTTTTAGAGCACAGGTGGTTAGCGTGTGGCTATGATATTAATTAGTGAAAACATCATTTTGAATGATAAATAATCATATTATAACGAAAAATTAACTTTTCTGAAAAAAAAATTCACTATCAAATATATATATACAGTAACAAGGTATGCAACTAAAAATCACCCCAAAACGGGGGGCATCGCTTTGAACAGCCATATCTTCATTAATTGTGCAGCGATTTTCACGATCATGGTCTTATTCAACGCAGAAATGAATTTCCTTTCTAGAAATGTATATGTCTTGCAATATGTTTGCAAATGCTGGGTCAACTTTTAAGAAATAACACGATACACAACTCGCATGACCTAGTTGACAATGATTATGCAGTATTTAAGACTGAAATTTTCACGGAGTAAAGGGCATCTTTCCTGAAAAGTTCATGTACCTCGATACAATAATCAATAAAGCGTATGAAAAAACATTATTTCCGTGCTTGTCGTTACATTATGCATCAAAACTAACTATCCAGCGCCGTTTGAAACCTTTGTTTACGTACATATATTTCAAGTGACCCATATTTTAAAAACAACCGGTGTGCGTGCGGAGTTTTGTTACGGGCGATTTCATTGGTCCAAAGCGAAGGTGTGTCTTGGTTCCCAGCTTCTACACGATCTCATTAGTAAACGTGAGAACCGAAGTTTCCCGCCGTATGTCAAATTTGTACACTGCACAGTTTGTTTATACTGATTTTAATTACATAATGGATTTAAATGGTGAACAAATCAATGCGTTAAACAAGGTAACAAACGGTCACAATGTTTTAAAACTTGGCTCAGCAGGCACTGGTAAAACGCACTTAATTAAACAGATAGAAAAATCATTGAATAAGAATACCAAAAATATAGCAATAACAGCCACCACTGGAATAGCATATGCTATCTATGCAAATGCGATGACCATTCACAAATGGTCGGGAATAGGCGACGGTCGCTTCAACACGGGTGAAGTCAAGAGCGTAGTCTTACATTATGCTGAATTCGCAATTGTACGAGACAGACTGAAAACAACAGATGTCCTTATAATTGACGAATGCTCAATGTTGAGCATGAAGTTCTTCTAGTCATTAGACCAAGTTTGCCAAATTAGAAACCCCGATAAGTCGTTTGGTGGAATTCAACTAGTATTAAGTGGGGATTTTAAACAACTTCCCCCTGTTCCAAATCCCTTGTATGCTGAAGAAGGTGAATTTAGTTTTCAATCAGGATTATTTACAAAAGTGATACCCCACAGGATAATCCTTAGAGAAGTAGGAAGACAAAGCGAACCACATCTTATCAAGGCTATTAAAGAAGCTGCTGATGGTGAAATGTCAATTGATAGTATATATTTCATTAAAACCCTAGAGAGACCATTGACAGATGCAAGTGACTGTGTAAAGCTGTTTTCTCGTAATGAAAAGGTTGATCAACACAAACGTGATTGTATACTTGAATACCCTGGAGAACTGTACGAGTTCAAGTCACACGATGAGTGGGACAGGCATTTTTTAGAAAAAATGATTGCACCAAAAATACTGTGGCTTAAAATTGGCTCACCAGTCATGCGGTTGAAAAATATATCAGATAAACTTGCAAATGGACTTCAAGGACATGTGCATAGCATCACACACATGGGACTAGTGATAGAATTTACATCTCTGCAAACCAAATTACAGTTAGAAAAACACAGATTTGCAGGTAATTTATTGTTTGTTTGCTTATATATAAACAATAATATAATACATGTGTACATTGCTTATCAATCTAGAATACATGGTTGATTATGTCTTAAACAGTTAGTTTTCAATAATTTAAAGTTATGAAAGAAGAAAGTTTAGATCAAAGATAAGATACAATATGAATTTTCACCTTGTAGATAACTAAACAACTAAGTTACTTAATATTCAGTTTTCAGTCCATTGAAAAATGCAGAGGTTGTTGTACGCACTCAGTATCCAGTAAATATGAGCTTTTCGATGACCATTCATAAATCTCAAGCATTAACTCTAAATAGGTGAGTAAATTTGTACATTTATATGCAATCAAATTCAATATTTGTTATTATTTAATATAACTGTGTAACTGGTCAATATTTTACCTAAACATCAGTTACATTGTTACATTTCATTGTTTATTGGTCACAGGCTTAAAGTTTTATTGCATAATATGAGCATACCTATAAAAATATGCGTCTGGTAAAGTACCATTTAAAAACATTTCATTACAACCCAAAATTAATTCCATCCATTAATACAACAAACATGTGACATGTCTGTCACTGTCAAAGTATCACATACATTTACATATGATATATTCTTCAAAATTTGCTCAAAAATTCCTTAAGAATAAGCAGAAATAATATCATAAACAAAAGTTTGCTTCTTTCTTTCAGTTAAAAATGCATACATTCTTAGATGTTATATCCACAGTATTTTAATACATACTATACGTTATCCTTGTTTACAAATAAACAGAATACCAAAATATCCAATCGTGCATGTACTTTTTCCCGAAGAGATCAGAAAAAGACCCGTCCTTACATAACAGCTATTGATACACTACAGTGATAACAGACTTGGGTCCTATATTAGAAGCTTCTAAAAGAAAATTCAGTAAATTCTTAAATTTGTTTAAGATAGCCAGATGCATTAGTTTACTGGTAACTGTGCCTTACATAACATAATATATATACAATAATATACATAATAATCGGAACAGTTTATTTTGTTTTCAATATTGTGATTTGAAATTATTGGAGTGAATGCAGTAAAATTAATCCCAAATGTTTATATTAGGAAGACTTTGTTTAAGATTTCACTATGAAGCTTTTATGATACCTGAAATTAACAATTATAACTATTTTCAACACAGTTTATCTAAATATGGTATGTTTGTAGATTGTAAGTGGACTGTCACCAAATATTCAAACCAGGACAACTTGGGGTTGCACTTGGCGGTGCTTAATCTTCAGAGGGACTGAGGGTAATCAATTTCGATCCAACCTGTCATGTAATTAGTCAGCCAAAAGTGGTACAACTCTTCATGAACCATGCAGCCCTCAATTTTGGAACATGAAGACCTGAGCTGCTGTAGACCAGGATTAAAGGGGTAATTACATTTCAGTATTTTAATACACAATACAGGTGCTTTAATCTAGCAAAGATTTTGTTGAATTTGAGATTAAATGTAGGTTCATGATTATATTGGAAAAGGCAACACACACATTTAAGTTATGGAATATCAAACAGTAAAAAATCAAATATGACAATAGACATAATAATACACAGTTTACACCAAAATGATATACATGTAATTGCAAAAATGCACTAAACATTCATAAATGTTGATTTCCAATTATGCTCAAAGAAAGTGGTGAAATGGTTTAAATATCAAAAAGTCAACATTTTTACTAAAGCAGCATCTCTTCCTAAACCACTGGGCTATTTTTGCCAAAACTTGGCAGGAATGAAGCTTTTTCAAAGTTGTTAATGGCCCTTAAGTCAAAATCAGACCTCCCCAGGGTGTCATTGTGTTTTCCTTGTATTTTTAGTTTCTGTAGATTTCTTAAAATCTGTTTTCTTTAAATACATAATTATTTGCGAATGATAATATTTATCAGAAAGAAAAGTAATAATGTTAAAGCTACAGTATCAGGGCAATACACCTGGATTAAGTAATTTATTGACCGACAGCTTGTAAACTATTGCTCAGGTGTGGAATGTAAACACATGTTTCCTTAAACAAACTCTACCTTTTTAACTCTAACTCAGTATTATGTGAAGTTGGGATAAGACATCAATTTGGGAATAATTTTTGTTTTTTCAAAAGTGCATATTATGCAGTTGTATATGTTGTATTTATTTAGTTTGACAAATTATAATTAAAACAGATACTTGCATATATAATAGCATAATTTAAATTAATTTTACTGCAAAACTGGATTTTTATTTTTTAAATCCTTATGAAATGAAACTGTCCATATGTGTTGCATGGACACAGTTTAACAATACGGTAAAAATGATGAAAATACAATCTTTGCTAATGAAAAAGTAATGGAAAATGGCTTTTTAAGCTTGTAGTATAGATAAAATATTACAAAAATAAATTCATTTCATTAAATTAATAGTTTTATTTGAGAAAATCACCAAAATTATGTCCATTCCCAGTTTGATGTCTTATTCCAAATTCACATATTACAGTGTTCTCTGGTCTTTTTCAGTTAAGTCTAAATCTTTAATTCCCTCTAAGAATGGCATATTAGTAACTTATTAAAATATGCAGGCCAAGGTTATATTTGTACTAGTGTGCCAGTATTGGTTTACAATTATAACATTAAATTTTAACCCTTTACCACTTAGATCAGTACTTTTACGCATTTGTATTTCCTATGAAAGTTAATTAAATTAAAGACCTTTCTTACTAGATAAGTTTTTAAGGCTTCATTTCAAATCCTTAGAAACTGATGAGCAGCAAACAGCATAAAACCTGAACAGACTGCGAGTTACTCGCAGACACTGTTCTGGTTTTATGCTGTTTGCTCATGGCCAGTTTCACCTAGCTTCTATGTGGGAAAGGGTTAAAACATTATACTTGGCAGAAAATATATCTGAGTGTTTTCTCAAATTTATCAAATGAAAAAATCAAATAAAATATGCACATATTGATTAATATTGCACTATTATCAAATAAGAACTTCAATATTTCTCCAGTTGTTCACATGGGGAAACATCCAACATATCAGAATACCGGTAGTAGTACATCTTAGTATAATTCGAAGTAAAGTGTTGTTTTTTTATATAATGTGGCATGTACTATAAAGTGAAACTGCCAATTAAGACAATCATTGTATTATAACAGGCTTATTTATAACAATAAAATAATGGATTGAAACATTCTTGGAAAGTAAATATCTGACAAATCTGGTCAAAATTTACATAGAACATGATCTTTACATTCTAATCACTTTTACTTTGCTTTTTTCATGGGATGTTGTTTCATACTGATATTAGAAGTACCTTTTCTTAGTGCTAAATTGTAAGATATAGCTGTAGCACGATTTTTGCCAGCATTTGCCTTTTGAGAAATAATTCCATGACCAAGCACAATGCTATTGAGTGCTTTTCTATACTGCATTGCATTAGGGTTAGAATAAGCTCCATGGTATGTGGATCTCTGTTGATTAAATGTATTTTCTACAACATCCGAGTTAATTAATCCTGGTGTAATATACACTAGAAATTTCATGCCGAGATACACTTTACATAGTTCTATCATCCCCAGTATACAAGACTGTATGTCTTCATGACATTGAATAGACATTATTTGTTTATTCCTTTCAACAGACTTTAAGGAAGAATTATTCAATGAGGCAGTTTTCCAATCATCAAAGAAATTTGCAACACTTAACAAATCATTCAATCCTGTATCATTCATTTGCGTTACAGGACGCATGTCTCTAAAAAAACTGACAAGATTGCTGGTGTACCTTAGAAGTTCAATTGCCCCATTTAAAACTACACCTTTAGAACCTAAATGTGTATGATACTGAATCATAAGGTTAAGCATATCTGAATTAAGAACTTCATCCGCTAAATGATTCCGCATTTTTGATTGTGTGGATGGGAAAAAATGTTCATTGAATATTTTTCTGTGGATTTGCAATGCATTTCCTTTGTCCCAATGGTAACAATCAATGAACATTTGCCACTGTATAGTGTCACTTGTTGTCAAAGTAAGGCGTCGTGTTGAAGATTTGCATATCCCACTTTTTAGCAGATTATTTATTATTTTTTTGATGAAATGAGAACTGTCCATTATGAAAATACTGCTGGAAAATGAACAAGGGCTTAAAGCAACAAAATTTGAATTGAGGTTATTTATGTGCATAAATGTGCGGTTGCACTAGGCCCCATCCATGCATGTGTACAGGACGTTAAAGCCGAACATTCTTAACCGATCCACTGCCTCCCAGAATAAGGGGTATAGCTCAGATGCCTGAATTCCCCCTGACACAAAATGTGCAACAGGAAATCTGATTCCCAGTTACACCTAGAAAGACAAGCTGTAAAGCATGGGAACCCAAACTCTTCTCATTTTTTCCTTTTCTCAATGTGTTTCACATATTTCCTTCTTGCCCAAGATCCACAAGACCAATTAACTCAATGACATCCCCATTTTTACAAAGTTGTACATCAGATTGAATTGACATTTCGTCATATATCAGACCACCATAGAACCCTTCTAGAGGAAGTTTTTGCCTGGTGGCCTCTTCAAGCATCCATGTAAAGATGTTTCTGTCAAAACCCACATTCTGTTTGACAATATTTTTGTAATGGATAAGTGTAGATTTTGATGGAAGTAATAGGTAACCACTTTGCCTAAAAGATTCATAAGAATGTGGACTCCTGCAGTACCATTGGAGGCAAATGGATATCATTTCTTCAGTCCACCTCCTGCCTCTTGGGTCTTTATCTACATTTGACGCCTGACTTAAAAATATTTGAACCATTTGTCCAGTTACACCTGGTTTAATTTTTTTTAATTTGTCAACTATCTCATCATCCTCTGAGTAAATGTCAGATTTCGTTTGATATTCCATTGTTGGTACATTTTGTAATGAAGCAGTTTTAGTCATTCTTTGGCACTTAATGCATGTGTTTGTCTTACAATTTAAGGGAGTAACCCTATTACATAGAACATGATCTCAAAATTCTGGATGATGCTTCAGTGCCAGTAGCCAGATTTTCTAGGATGTGGAAACGGGTCATTATTGTTTTATTGTTGATAATGACACCTTCACATAATCTGATTAAGCTCACAATCTTCAGGACAGTACCAATGCCTATGCTGTGTTTTGCGAACCTGTTCGATATAGAAAGGTTGCCTAACTCAATTTCCTTACCAGATATTTCCAAAGACCATAAACCATTTTTTCAGAAATGTTATCTCTTTGAAAATGTTATTTCCATAACTTCTAATATTGGCATCAATGGAGCATTTCAGATAGCTTGAGGTACATTCCACAATTGCAACATCATGGGGTAAACACTTCATTAGGTCAGACATGGTGCATACTTCTTCTTGTAATGTTTGTAAAGCAATCAATTTGACGCCTTTGTACTGGGTAACTTTACTGTGACAATTTTGTTGGAAGTGTCTTTTTTTTCTGTTGATGGAAATATGTTTGTAAACTGTTCAATTAGCATTCGTTTTGTATCAGGAACATAATTTTCATCCAATTCCGACTGGTAGGTCGAGTATAACTTATCTAATGGTATGCAGCTATTTTCATCTGCTTCTAACCGTTGGATCAGCCTGTGTTAAATAAATATAATGTGTAAATTATATGTGTTATTGTAACAGGGCTTTCAATTACTTTTGAAATTTGGAAGTCTTAACTTCATGGTCTCTGAATTTGGAAGTTTTTCTCACAAAATTTTGTTGTAGAAGGTGACATTAATACGTTCATAACACTTTTCCATAGCTTTATTTATTCAATTATTATGTTCATTTATTTATTTTGGCACATATTGCTAATTTGAATTATAATCAGTGATTGCACTTTATACTCCATTTATTGTATTTAAAAATTGTGAGACTTCAAACTTTTTTTCATGAAAGCCCTGGTATTGGATAAAAAATAGACGAAATAAACTAAATAATCAAATTATTTTGAATATGAAGTATTAACAAAATATTTTATAGAGTATTTGCTTAATATAATAAATATCATTCATTTCATTCCATAATTTTAAGCATTTTATAAGGTGAATATTTAAAATAAGACAGTAATTCTGATAATGTGTGTAATAAAGTACAAAGCAAAGCGTTTCAAAATATTAAAATGAACAAAAAGGGTAATATAAATTTAGTTTAAATCACTGACTTACAATGTATATCACTGAGCACTTAATTTAGTAAATTACAATTTGGTTATTAACCAACTCTTAAAGGGGCCTTTTCACAGATGTTTGCATGTATTGAAGTTTGTCATTAAATGCTTAATTTTGATACATCTAACCATGGGATCAAGTAAAAAATCAAGAATACAATTTAAAAAAGAAGAAAAAAAGTAAACCTCAACAGGGCTCGAACCACTGACCCCTTGAGTCCTGGAGTAAAAGCCTACACACTTAGGTCACTCAGCCAGCCGTGCTCTTACCATGATGGTTGTATTTAATTCTTTATATAAGCAATCCTCGTAGTTTCACAAAATATAACAACAACAACAGAACTCTACAAATTATTCAATCGTTTCATGCTGCAACGCTTGATAATTTTTAGGTTTTTTAATTTTCCAAAGATGCATATAATTGCTATTTTAGAGCAGGGAAAATTTTCAGTATAACTGTTTCCTCACAAATATCATAACTAAAACAAGCATTTGCGAATCTGAAACAACTTTTTATGTCCCCCAATACTATAGTGGGGGACATATTGTTTTTCCCTGTCTGTTGGTCTGTATGTTGGTCTGTTGGTTTGATCAAACTTTAACGTTTGCCATAACTTTTGCAATATTGAAGATAGCAACGTCATATTTGGCATGCATGTGTATCTCATGGAGCTGCACATTTTGAGTGGTGTAAGGTCAAGGTCATCCTTCAAGGTCAAAGGTCAAATATATGGGTCAAAATCGCTCATTTAATGTACGCTTTTGCAATATTGAAGCAAGCAACTTGATATTTGGCATGCATGTGTATCTCATTGAGATGCACATTTTGAGTGGTGAAAGGTCAAGGTCATCCTTCAAGGTCAAAGGTCATATATATGGGGACATAATGTGTCACAAACCCATCGCTTGTTTAAATTTTGTAAATTTACCAAAATGTGAAAAGGCCCCTTTAAAAGTGTAATGTGTTACTTTTGGGGTTATACTAAGTTGCTTCAATTCTCATTTCAGAAACACACAAGAGCCAAGCCCACCAGGGATATATACATTGCAGGACATGCAGCTAATACAAGAGAGCATAGACAATGTGGAGAAGAATGAAAATGTAACTAGCCAGGAAGAATTTGATAGTGAATTTGATGAACTGATCCTAAAAATAAGAAGTGTTAAAGATGATTTGAATCTTCCAGATGATTTAAATCTGGATCAAATTCTAGATCGGATATATTTCAAGAATTCAGTCACTGCGATGCAAGATCATGCAAATAGGATCATAAATGATATAAACAAAATAAAATACATTCAGTTCTGCAAAAAGGAGTATGCATTTTATTCAGCACTGATTGAGTCTTCAAATACTAAGCCGATTCGGCCTTTTACAGCTAAACAGCAAACAGAGTTTTACTCTAATGTGCATGCTCATCAAACTAGTGCTGAATTCCGAATGAACTCTTTAACTTTATTTGAGGACTCGCGATTCACAGATGATCATGTCCACATTCGTTTTAATGTGTCGAACCAAATACGAAAATATGTGTTGCAGAGCAATGTTGAACGATTGCCAGTTGTTCAGCGACACATATCAAATAGATCTGTGACAAATGAATCACATGCAAGAGTAAGATACATTGGCAGTTACTGCATAGCTAAAGTCCTGCACAAGAATAAACATAAGAACAAAAAACAATAAGTACAAATTAGACAGTGACTCAATTAGTAAATACAATGATTCATTGAAGGTGGTTAATGTGTTAGAAAGTCTGAAGGTAGAAGAACAGTACATACAGTCCATCACCAAAGAACCAGAGTCACTCATAGACATTGCATACAAGCAATACAGACAAAGATTACTTACCAACATATCAGATGAATTGTACCATCTTTTCCTAGAACTTACTCGAAGAACCTTAGAATTGTTGATTGATGAAAATTTAAACAAGTATGGGAGTGAAATGTTTGAAAATTCAAAGAAAAAATTCTGTCAAATAATACACTTTTCAAATCCTTTGCCAATACTGTAGAACACAGTGTAAAGGACAAGCAGCTAGAACATGGTGTAACAAAGAAAGTTTATAATCAGATAATTGAACTTTTCCTGATGGTTATGGTTAATCAGTCTCAAGACCTTCTTGAGAATTTTGATGTTAAGAAGAAAATGGCCCACAGGAAGCAAGTACGAGTTTCAGAGACAGGCATTTATGACAAAAAAACTTCAAGAAAAGGTAAGGCCCCAGCCGTTAAGAAGACACAACTCAAAAAAGATGAACAACATGTGGAAGAAATTTCATCAGAGGAAGAATATATAAGTGTTTCATATGATGAACCTAGTACATCTAGTGGTATATATGCTAAAAAGAGACCGAGAAAGAAGAACATATCTAAACCAGTTTTTGAAGGTGAAATTTCTGAAGAAGGAAGTATTGCTGTTAAGTCCCAAATGGCTACTAAAGTCAAAAAGTCACACAAAAAAGGGAAAACAAGTAGCACAGGTAAAGGCCCCGCACCGAAGAAATTACAACACAAAGCAGGTCAACAAGGTGCACCAGGAATGTGCTCAACGGAATTAACTTCTAGTGATGTGCCTGATGAGTCAATCACTTCAAGTGGTGTAGTAACAAGAAAAAGTGAAAGAAAGAGAAAGAAAATCCATATACTAGATTTTGAATGTGACTTCTCTGAAAACGAGTATACTGAAACATCCTCTCCAACTGACAAGACTGTTATGTCTTCTGGAGAAGATGAAGTTAAGTGTAAGATTTGTAAAAAGACTGACAATTATTTTCAAGGTCAGAATCAGTGGATACAGTGTGATGGTTGTAAGTATTCGATACATCGACAGTGTGCTGGACTTCAACACCATATGAAGTGGAAGAAAGTGTTAAAAACAGGGAAGTATTTTTACGTTCATCATGTGAATAACAGAGTGTGTTTGTTAAATTTATGAAACTTAGGTCAGTAATATTCAAGGGGATTAGGTGTACATTTCAGTAATTTTGAATTGAAGAAATTTAAACTTCAGATTTTGAAGTTTTAAGAGTGTACACAACAGAAGTATATATTTTGTGTAATGTCTTTTTTTCTGTTTACTATGTGTTAACATGACCATTTCTTCAGTTAACCAGTTAAACAGTAATAAGATGTTATGTTTTTTTTAATCACATAAACTGATCAACTGGGTTGGGATATTTGTGTAATACCTCAATTCAAAAACACATTTTGCTCATTATTTTATTTAAGAGTTATAAATTAATAAAATAGTTCATGGATGCTGCATTTACAAACCAGAAGTTAATCTAAAAAGTGTTATATGGTAACAAGTACTCGGTGAATTCATCGAGTACTTGAAATTATATCCATCTTTTTTATGTTATAAAATAATAATAAAAAATATTTGGGTAATACCCATTTCTTGGCTAATCCTTATCTGTTGCTAAAATGAAACATTGTTGTTTAACAAAAACTTAATTAAAAACTTAATTATTTTTTCAAATGCAACTTCTGATTTCTTACAAAAATAAGTACAATAAAGTAATGTCAGTTGTGCTATTACTCTTGCTATTAAATAGTTTTCCTTCATTATTCAGATACTTTTCAGAGCTCCAGATAAGGGTCGTATTTGCGTAATTACGAATTATTTTCAAGTCCGTTACGTATTTATTTTAAAATCTTGTCGTACCATTAAGAATTACAAAATCAAGTTACGAATATTATTTTTACATCGGTTCGTATCGATTTTTATTGAGTTCTTTTTGCGTATTAAAGATATTTTCGGTGCTTTTATAAAATGGTTATCGGGTTTTTTTAACAAAAAACATTTTTTTCCAATAAAAGCGGCGTGTACAGTCTATCTGTCGAAAAACAATGGCGGCGCCAAGAAAGCGTCCTAAAAAACTGCAAAGCGTGCAAAAACAGGCTTTTAACATATTGTACGCAAAGTGAGCCGAAGTTGAATGTTAAGAAAGACATTATAGAAAAGATCTTATACGATGTTGTATGTTCAGTTGCCGAAACAGTCGGAAAAGCTAAAAACAAACGCGACACGACGGGTCCAAACTTAAACAAAAAAAACATTGAACGAGTGGAAGGGACAATTCCCTTGGCCAATCGTTGAAAAGATTGAAGGGGAGACCCGTTTTAATTGTGAAATATGTACAAATTCATCGAAGGCATGCAATCTAAGCACAGTTTGGGCAAATGAAGGTATTTGAAAAATAAAATTGTATAACGCTTAATAGATACTGTTAAACTCGTTTAAATTAAGTTGTTAGTATATTTATTTTGATGTTTTGCATGAAAATAACCATTATTATTTATTTTTAGGTCATTTAGAAAAGTTAAGAATTATTTTTTTAAACTTAGTAGTAACGTTAAGAATAAAATTTCAGAGTTAAGAATTATTTTTGAAAATCTGGTAGTAACGTTAAGAACTTCACAAAACCTTATCTGGAGCTCTGCTATTATTGTGTTTTGGTAAGTCATATGTCACTTTTAATGTACCATGTTTTTTTAGTTTCATATTCTATTACAAATTTGTAATATTTCAACAAATTGAAATTATTTAATCTAAACATATACAGATCATAACTGAACCATGTTTACTTCTATACAAGTTGTATTTATAGGAATACATACCAGTTTGAATTTAATTTCCAAACCAAATACTTGTTTAGTTATAGAAGTTTTAATTGTTCTTCTTGATAATTTTTCTATTTGACAAGCAGTATAGTTATTATTTGGCATTATATACAGTTCATATAAGTTAAATGTACATGTATAACCCATCATGTCATTAATGGGTTTTATGATAAACATGTATGGAAAGTTATTTTAATAATCAGGTCAAGTAAAATGGGTTACAATTTACAGCTTTGTTTTGTTGTATGTATGCAAATATTGCTTGTATTTGTTTGGAGGTGAAAAGAGAAGTGATTGTTTCAGTTTATTGAAATCAGTACAATCTGGTAGTACAAAAATTAAAGTCTCTTATTAAAAAAAAATCGATTTTAAGTTTAAAACATATAACAATTTCATTGTATGTATGTTTCACCAAAAATGTCTACAGCCGTTACTTGGTGTCTACTTTGCGTTGTTCAATATATCTAGATGTATTCAAATGTAACCTGAAACAAACACTAATTAGCACCTCCCTTTTTTATTGTATTCCTAACAAAATCGATGTCGCGGCAATTACCAAGTTACTGCAGCCATAACTGGGCGTGTGCTGTTGTAAGGTGATCCACCAAACTTTTTTTCTGTTAAAAAAACACACTGAAAATTACTAAATGCAGATGACACAATCGAAGTGAATGTATTATGATAATTATGCCAATACGGTTCCCACGTTTACTAATGAGATCGTGTAGAAGCTGGGAACCAAGACACACCTTCTCTTTGGACCAATGAAATCGCCCGTAACAAAACTCCGCACGCACACCGTTTGTTTTTAAAATATGGGTCACTATAAATATATGTAAACGAAGGTTTCAAACGGCGCTGGACAGTTAGTTTTGATGCATAATGTAACGACAAGAACGGAAATAATGTTTTTTCATACGTTTTATTGAATTATGGTATCGAGGTACATGAACTTTGCAGGAAGGATGCCCTTTACTCCGTGAAAATTTCAGTCTTAAATACTGCATGATCATTGTCAACTGGGTCATGCGTGTTGTGTATCGTGTTATTTCTTAAAAGTTGAACCAGTATTTGTAAAAATATTGCAAGACATACATTTCCAGAAAGGAAATTCATTTCTGCGTTGAATAAGACTGAGATCGTGAAGATCGCTGCATAATTGATGAAGATATGGCTGTTCAAAGCGATGCATCCCGTTTTGGGATGATTTTGAGTTGCATACCTTGTTATATATATATTTGATAGTGAATTTTATTTTTCAGAAAAGTTACTTTTTCGTTATTATATGATTATTTATCATTCAAAATGATGTTTTCACAAATTAATATCATAGCCACACGCTAACCACCTGTGTTTTAGAGCACAAAGTGAATTATTTTATTGTTAAACCAAGCCACATTAGTAACAAAACATTACACATGTTTTTATTTTTATGATGAATTACAGTTTGCATTTTGAAAATTACACTGAAGAAACTCCAATTTACAATAATTCATACACAGAGGCATCAACTATTACCAGTAATGTAAAATGTATTTGATGTTGAATAGTTTACCAAAATCCTTTTTTTAAAGTTTTTGTCAAAATTAAAGGCATAGATGTATACCCTGTCAATAATTATGCTACAGGAAATGGTCCTTAGCCAAGAGGTATGAAAGTGTAAGACCCTTCCCACTGTTGTGGGTATTGTTAGAACAACGTGTCATAGTGAGAAGAGAAGCACCAGTTCCGTTTCTAAATGTTTTAACATTCTGTTTATAATTTCACTGTCTAGGTGTCAATTAAATTGGTGTCAGATGAGAATATTGAAACCAAGTTAAAATAAAGTTACTTCATTGCAAATTGCAACCAAACATATACAACTAATCAAGAAATACATTGTTTATATATTATTCTGGTTTTGTTATGAATTTGTGATATTTGGATAAAAGGAGTAGTTTGCAGGTTAGTGTTTCTTCAAAATAATGCTTAACTAAAACATATGTTGACAATTACAATGATCATGTTAATTTAGTATAAAATTTACTTTAACATTCGATATTTCAGATCAGACTGAATGTACAGTGATATAAGAATAGTGTAAGAATAAGATAAATCAGCTGAGATTTTACATATGATAAAAGTAAGAGGCCAACATGTATAAGTTTAGAAAAGAAGGTATCCATGATGAATTCTCTATGTATTGTAGATATGGAAATAATGAACAAAGAAAAGTTAATGCTGCAAAATCAACGTATTTTTTTTTATCAAATTGCTGAACACCAGGATAAGCCCAAAAGTATATGGGAGCAACTGAAATTATTTGGCTATAAGTCTGGTAAAGCTGGAAATGATAATATTGTTTTAAATATTGAAGGTAGAAATATTATGAAAATGTATATTAGAAGTTGTTATATGTAATAATGCTGGGATGTGTGTAAAAAAATAACTTTATTGATAAGTATTTAAATTCAGTGCATGTATGTGTCTTATTAATAAATGATTCAAAAAAATTATGATGTAAGTTAGTCCTGAGTGATAAGATATTAATTACTGATTTTTGATGGTTGTTTTTAGGTAAGCATCTAACAATTTATCAATTAAAAAAGATCTTATTACAATTGTTTTTATAAGTGCCTGAAATTTTTCTTTCATAAAATGAGATCATTTAAAAATTGAGTAAAAGAACCGCTTTGATGTTCTTTGATGGTCATTGTAAGTGGAATAGTATGTTACAAATTAAACAATTTTAACCATTGTATTAATTAATTGAGTCAAAGCACACCTTTGATGTTCTTTGATGATAATTTTAAATGGACTCATATGTTGCAAAGTAAACAACTATAATTATTGAATTAATGAATTCATAATGCTGCAAACAAATTCAGGTGTTGTAATCTCTAAACAAATACTTACTCTTTAAAAATTAAAGGAAACACAAGGATGAAAATATTTTCAAAACCAGGCAAAAAATAAGAAAGTTATGAGAGTTTGAAATATTTTTCAATATTAATTAATTAGGTAAACAGTTGACTACGCCCATTTTCCCAATTTCATATTGATGTCTATATATCACTTCATCAATAATTGTTTTCCATGAATTTTACATATTGCTTCAGTCTGTGATCAAGATTATGGTATAATAAAAAGTTTGACACTAAAATGTTTAGTTAATATGCAGAATATGTACTATCACAATTTAAAAATTAATTTAATCTGTATCCAAAAAAATGTGACAGCGTTTTCATGTTTTTACGCTAATATTAAGTAACTAACAATACAACCATTAAACAAGATATCAGGCACTGATGGTGCAATCTACAAGTTGATTAGAATAGCAAGATAACAGCTATTGTACAATGGGTTCCTTTGGTGCAATATATTGACCCTATTAAACTAAGAGAATAGTTTTTCCCCAAAATTTTGATTTTGTAAATAATTTCTAACTGCATAATGTTTATATTTTATTTTTCTCAATCACTAACAGATCATAATCTTTTACTTAACTTTGTTTAACAATTAAGAGCCTTCTCTTTCATATTGCATTCTCACAAAAATCATCTATGTGTAAAAATGCATAAACATTTGTTGTTTGTTTGCCGCATGTGTGTGTGAATGTATTTATGATTGATTTATTGTTTTTGACGATGAGCTGTATATGCTTAAGTCGCAAATAAACTATCTGTTCTGTTCTGTTCTGTTCCTTTAATCAGCATTTTTGAGATTAGCACATTTAGTATAATACAAAAAAAACATTTGAATAGTTTGTATTAATGAACATTTTATGTACACTGTATTAATTATTATTTATATATTGATTTGAATTGACGTAATTAATAGTTTTATATATGGTAGTCATAGATGCATCTGTTGTATACAAAAAAAATCACTTTAAAAAGAAAAAAGATCAATCATATACATTAACAACAACAACCTTTATTAGCATATAAGCAGAATACAATGCTTTTTTGCCACAAAACAGAAAGATACGCAGTGTGTGTAATAGTATCAATACATTAATTCAATAAGAGTTGACAAGTTAACAAAAAACAATAGTACACCAGTTATCAATATAATTATATCATCAACTGTAACACTAGGAAAATGTAGAATTATTTAAATTAAACAAACATATTCAATGAAAAAAATAAAATGTCTATGTCTTGTAAAAATTAACAATTATAACTGATAACGACCTCTTTCAATTTCTAATCTATGTGACGATTATCGAAATCGTGTTAATGATGTTTTGTATTTCTTATTTGTTAAAAATTAAGATATGGTTCTAACTCAAATGTGTTTTTCAATCTACAATAGCTCTTGAGTCTAGGGGAATTATTTTTGTCACTATACAAGCTTTGTTTGAAATTATCTAATAAACGTTGTTAAATTGTATTGTAGATGAGTGTTTGATCGCTTTGATATATTATAGTTGTCTGATCCGCCCATATATTGCTTAACCCAAGCTCGTCAAGAGTGTTTTTTATGTGTGACGCCCAATTTCGATGGTTGTATGTGATATTGTGTTGTGCATCGTTAAATATCGCAGAATTTATCGTTTTTGTGATACTGTTATCACTCGATTTAAGTATTTTTAACCAATAGCGGAATATTTGTACTTTGCGAATTATGAATAGCGGGTATCGTCCTAATTCTCCGTACATACCAGCTAGATTTGTAGATTTCTTTACTTTTAAGATTTTTGAAGTAGTTTTGTATGCATTATTTCGTTTTTTTTTACCTTTCGTAAATCCCCATACTTCTGCTGAATAGTGTAGGGCTGGGGTGACATAGTTTATCAAATAGGTTTTATTGTTCGCGTGTTGAGAATTCGTATTGATTCATATAATGTTTATGTAGAGATCTATTTCTGCGTTCTGCTAGTGTTTGGGCTGATTTTATACCAGTTACCATTTTTAAATAGTGTTATACCTAAGTACTTAAAAGTTGTCACTATTTCTAATAATTCCCCGTAGAGGTAAAAGTTATAATTTGTATGGCGATTACTTTTTTCAACGATCAAGACCTTGGTTTTACGTGTATTAATTTTAAGTTGAGATATATGCAGTAATTTTCAATGTCATTCAACATTGATTGTAATGATGTTGGTGATGTCGAAAATAGAACTTGATCATCTGCGTATGATAACAAGAAAAACTTAATGTCGTTAATCGTTCCTTCGATGTTTGAATTTATGTTATCTACCATATCATTGACGAACATTAAAAAAAGTATGCTTGAACATGGGTCTCCTTGTTTTACTCCTGTGTTGGATATTATATGATCGGATGTTTGTGATTTCATTTTAACGGCTGCCTTAACAGAAGTATACATAGCTCGAAACGTGGATACAAGTTTGGTACTAATTTTTTGCAATATCATTTTTTGCAACAATAGTGCACGGTTTATTTTATTTTTTTATTCAATATCATACATACAATTTAAAATGTATATGATCATACAACACAGTGATTGTATAAAGCTATACAGTTCAGATATTTTATACAAGATATGCTAATATATATATATATATATATAATATATATATATATATATTTTTTTTTTAGAGAGAAAAGAAAAGAACAACAGAGAAATAGTTATAAAAAATGCTGAGTTGTATAAAGTCGGAAGAAAGCATACTGGATTTGTGTGTTCTGTTGTATATTCACAATGATCTTGTCAGATTGAAAAAAAAATAAACAAAACTATTTTAGAAAGATAAACTAACATTAGAGTGAAATTATGAGAATTTAATCCGATTCCATTTTTGTTCAAAGATTTGTAATGTGTCATTACTGAGGGCTATTTCTTTCTCAATCTGGATTTTTAGTTTAAGACTATGGACAAAACAATTAAAATTTGGTACTTGTTTTTTGTACTTCATGTTTAAGATAAAATATTTTATTAATATAACCATAACATTCACAATATTATTACCGTCTATTGATTTCAATGAGTTAATTCCGAAACTTACATTTAAGAAAGATAGTTTAACGTTTAGTTGCTGTTGTTCAAGAAAAGATATTAATTGATTCCAAATAGGCTGGATGTGTTTGCATTTCCAAAAAAGATGTTCTATAGTTTCAATGTTTTCACTGCACGGTTTATGCTATCATAGCATTTAGCATAATCAATGAAAATGCAGTATACTTTTTGGCCCGAATTTAGTACTTAATTTATTAGACTGTGAAGTATAAAAAAACAATCTACAGTACTTTTGCCTTTTTGATATTCATATTGGAATTCAGATATTGATTTGTTCGATTCGCACCATTTGGTTTGTCGGTTTAATAACTCTTGTGAATAAATCTTTGATATTATATTATTAAGGGTAGTTTTCTGCTTTATTTGGGTCACCACTTTTATAAATTGGTGTATATAACCTAGTCCCCAATCTTTCGGGTAATTTCCACTTTCAAATATGTTATTGAATATATGTGTCAGATCGGTTTTATGATGGTGTATGAAGCTTTGATTAGTTCAGCTGGTATCTGATCCGGTCCGCTTGATTTTCCGTTGTGTTGTGTTGATAATGCTTGTTGCATTTCATTTTCTGTGATCGGGGAGTCAAGAAAATCATTTGTTTCGCTGTTATCGTGGATATTGTCAATGTTTTCATTGGGCATGTCGTCCATATCATTACTAGTTAAATTATTGAAATGTTCATACATGTTTTCTTTATTGATGATGTCAGGAATGCTCATATGTTGTTTATGCCATTTTTTTATATTTATCCAAAATTGCTTAGGCTGTGTTTTAGCTATATTGTTTAACCGTGTCCCTTCTTTGACTCTATAGCGGTATTTTGCTTTTCGTCTTAAATCGTTATATTGTTTCTGTGCTGAATAAAATTGTGTCTGTTTGCATCAGTTTTACTTTTATTGAAAGCATTTTTATATGTATGAGCTACCCAGCGTATACTATGTTTAAAAAATCTAGAAATTAATGGCAAAGTTATTATAAGTTTTGATTACATTTGCTTATTATATTATTAACAATGAAATAATGTTCAAGGAAAGTGCAATTTTGTTTTAAATAGTCTAAATTAATTATTAAACATTAAAATATCAGTGACATCCAATAATTTAATTATATACGTATAAATAGATGAAACAAATCAAATTGTTGACAGTTACATGGTGTATTTATTTATTATATTTAACTGCTACAAGGAAAACAGTATTGAAATTAATATAAATGTGATTTTACCATTTTTCAATTCACCAAATGACCCTATTTAATTGTATTAAAAAACAAACAACTACAGTTCCACAACCCTGCCCAGGTCTACTCAATCTGAAATAAGGTTTTAATTGTGTATTCAATTAAGTCTATTATATTCTATAGCTACAAAATGCAATTTATTTTAAAACTATCAGTTTGCCTAAAAAGTTTCTGAATGTATCTAATTGGATGTGGAATAATACATGTACTCAAGCCTTTTTTTAGGTATTTTGGGAATAGGTACCTTACCCAATAATAATTAAACAAAATTAAATCATGAGATCCATCAATTTGGGAAAACGATTAAGCAAAAATGGTATTTTGGGAATAATGTGCACATTTAGAATGATAACAGAGTTTAAGCTTTTTTTATTTTTTAGGTTTGTGTGCTTAAAGTTCTGAAAGTAAATAAAACAGTTTCTTCTATCAGTCTTCACAGAACAAATTTTACAACCAAATACCTCTTTCTGGCTTTAGTATACCAGTAGGTGTATATCATTGCAGACTAATCTATGTTATTCTATTTATTTTAATTTTACTTAATCCATTAAAATTTAAATGAATATCAGGTGTCATCTTTGTTTTAAAGCCCCCAGGGTTAGAAAGAGAATGTATTTAAGAAGATAATTGCTGTTGACATTACATTGTATTTCAACTGTATTTTAAAGATTGGGAAATTTTACTTACCGGGGTAATTGGAAATCATATTTTTGATTTGGGAATGGGTCAGATATTTAGTCCAACAGGAGCTTCAGAAAAAATATTCTTGGTCAGGATAGAAATCTTTTATGCATGTCCATCACAATACAAATTTGAGCAAAAACTGTTCTATTCCTAACAATAGAGTTTCTTCACTATTTAAAAAGTTTCTTATTGAAGTATGTTTACTCTATGTTTTGTATGGAAATTAAATTATTTACATGGATTTCATGATACTTGTAATGCTTTTTAATTTGACCATCATTCTGAACCTTTGAAATATTTGTCGGTATTTTAAATAATAAAATATTATTTATTCTGAATACTTGCCATTTGTTCGTTAAACATTGATGTTAACATATATTTTATGTTGGGTCCTGCAAGAATATAGAAGTTGGCCCTCTTTTTTTAGACAATCAATTTATACAATAAAACGATTAGTTCACAAAACAAAATGAAATCATGTAGCAGCAATAATGTTCAAACATGTTAAGATATGCTACTTATAATTGTGCAATAAAATGGTTGTACAGTTAATTTTGGTTTCTAAATTTTGAGTACCTCTACACCATGCCAATAAGATGAAAATGTTTATTTGCTTGTTAATCGGAAACAACTCTCATTTCACACTTTGGGGGACAACATTATCAGCTACAAACACACACACTTAAGTGTTAATGTTGAGTTATTGACGTATTAAACTGAGTTGAATTTATATATTTTACACTAAACATGCAATTTATGTTAAAACTGATAAGCATAATAATCGCTGAATTAATTTCTGAAAAAGAGGCTGAAATGGATGGTGGAATTCAAAAGGCTGCATTTATAATAAGACATGTTAAGTGTATAAAATCAAACAATTTCCTGTTTGTCATTGATTGAAGAATATGCTGGTATTAAATATAAAGTATTATGTACATGTGTATCAAATAAAACTTATATTGTAACAAAACAGTAATGTTCATAATCATTTTTCTTTCTTGTAAATTTTAAGCGATACATCATTAAATTAAATTTATATGTATGCCCCGCTTCAAAGAAGAGGGGATATACTGTTTTGCACACGTCGGTCTGTCCGTCGGTTAAATTGAACGTTAAGTTTTGCTCATGAAGATGATATCAATGACATTAGATATATCACATATTACAGAAAGCTATGTTAAAAAGTATAATGATATTATTTTAGTTATTGCAATAGCTTTAAAATACTCAAAACTGGTGCAAAATTGCATACAACATTTAATTGTCTTATTAATCGCAAGTATCTAAGATATTAGGGCTTTTGAAATTCCAAGTTTGTATTTGTGTATATGTTATTTTCGATTCATTTAAAACTAAGGGCTTATTTGTTTGTATAAAGAACAGTTTTCAGTGTTCGCACTCCTGTAAAACATTATATTTGACCTTATTATAACACATATTAATATTGGTCTAGAGACTGACCCTCCATCAACTATTACTTTCATTTGACATTCACGGAGTAAATTGGGCTAACTTCTTTGAAACCAATATTGTCAACGTAAAATTAATCTTCAAATTACATCGAGATAATACAGTGGTACATTTTACACAGAATAAATTTTGACATCCATATTGCATAAATATGGTAAAAAACTTATTATTAAAAGGCCAGTGATTTATTTTTTTCTCACTTCATATTTAATATTTCTTATATTAGTTTAAGGTTGAAATTGCAATTACAAAGAGAATCTTGTTTCATATTTAATTTCCTGCAGTTAATTCCCACATTGGTTGGCTGGTGGTAATAACGTTTTCATAAAGATTTTAATTGACTATTATATTGGTTCAAACTGATGAAACATTTTGCATATAACTTTTTATATTTGAAAGGTACACATTAATTACAAAAGCGGGATGTCTAATAATATCTATCAAATCTTTGCAATCAACAAATTATCATTATCAAGCTATTATTAAAGACACATACTTTAATATAATTTATAGACCATAGAGGATACAAGTTTTAAACTATTGTGCTTGTTATTTAAAAATATTCTGCACAAACTGTTGTACTCGCGGGCGTGAGAAAAACTTAGTAGCAGTAGAAGTAAAATATTATGAATCCCATTATTAGATGCTCACTGACAATAATCAACAGTACTTACATGTAGAAATTGATAATTATTGCATTAAAACGATTGTCATTCCCCTCAATAATGGACATTCATTTTGCAGTTTAAATCGACAAATAAACTTTAAAAACAAACTGTGAATAAGTCATATTTTCCTTCCAGGATGTCATACGGTTTAGTCCTCTTTGACTGTGATGGAACAACGGCCGTTATTCCAAGGCGTCATCTAAAAGAAGATGCGACTGTGGGACAGCAACTTCATATGAAAGCAGCTGGGAACCACCTTTGTGAAATCTTACATCTTGCATGTAGGTCCTCAGTCCCTCCTTAATTGTCATTTATTCAGGAGTGTAGTGAAAGAATTTACAAATAGTGATGCATACTTCCATTAAGGTATTTATTCCGATGCTTCAATATGTTCTATAATTGATGGTAGTTATCGTTCTTATTAGCGGAAATGTATTTTGCAAATTAAAAAAACAGACGAATGGGACTCAGTTTTAACAATGTATCTGTTTGTTTTGTGTAGTTTTTCACAGAATTTGAATTAAGTCTTGGAGACAAATTACTGGTTTCCTTAAGAATTGGGCAAAAATCAACTAAGTATAAATTTAATAATAAAATATAAACTGAAAGGGTTGGTTATTTTCAATAAAAAAAACTTAAGCCTTTTTAATAGATTCATAAAACCATAAATGTGAAGATAATTGATAATTTAATCATGCTTTATGTTCATTACTCTTAACATTATCACATTAATCACCAATTATCATTCAAAGCATGGCGTAAACAATAATCATGTTATTTTAGACACAAAGGATGAACTAGACCAATGGGAGCGAGTGTGGTCAACAACATTAAGAAGCAAGATTATTGACCAAAAGAGGGATAGGGGTGAAACAAGTGGATTGCTTGACCAGCAGGTACATTGTGTTATCATTTGTATAACAATGCAGCTATTGGTCAGAACAATGATATTTATGTGTATGTTTTATGCATCAACATTAACCAAAAATGGTGATGGAGCAAAAGCAATATCCCTGCCATATGTGTTTCCTGCGTCCTTGTCCAAACTTTCGAATGACCACAACTTATTTACTGAAACGTCATAAGCTGAAAGATATCATTGAGGGGAAGTTCAAAGCAAATGCGTATTTTGTAGTTTTTTAAATTAGATTTATATGGATGTCAGAGTCATTTTAGAGTTTTACCCTTGATTCAACCTGAAGGATATTTCCATTCGGCAGTGGATTTAAATTCATTGCATTTGCTTGTTATCATCTTGACATCCACATAATTGGTTTTTACCGAACCATTCTAACAAATTTACGTCCCTTTGGGACCAGTACAATATTAATCGAAAAGCCGTGTACTTATAACTGTGCATATCAAATAGTGTGTAAAATTGATTTTTAAATTTCTGCATGAATATTGGTCAGTGCCAGTTTAATATTGTCATTCTACATGTACATTCGTGTGCCAAATATGTGAACCGCACATTCTGGGAGACATAACTTGTCTATGATCGCCTTTCATTATACATTATGTTCGGTTGTTTTTCTTCCAGCGTCTTCAACCGTTTGTTCTGTTGGACCCAGTAACTGTTACCGACTCAGCTCTTCCCAAAACCTCTGGAAAAGGCAAAAAGTCATCTCCAAAACAACAAAACAGAAAACGAAAGGTATGTTTGTTTCTCTAAATATCTGGCCTTTTTACGCCATTGCCATTGGAGGCATATTGTTTTGCCATTATCCATTTAACGGTCATCTGTCTTCTCAATAACTATATTGCGGAGATGCATGCGTACAATTATTTGGTTCGAGCTCGTAACTCCAGTAATGTATATTGATTAAAATTAGTGAATTTTTTTTCTATGTCTGGAGCTGTTTCTAATTAACTATTGCATGGAACTTATAAGAAATGTTTAACTAAATTCTGTTTAATAGCCTTGGTTACTCCAGAGTTATGTCCTTTTGTATTGACATTTTTTGCTGCGTCTCCTGAAATTTCATGACACATAAAATAAGTATAAATCATGTGTGGTGCACACTCAAATTATGTTTTGACAGCCTTGGTTGCTTTAGAGTTATGCCTCCTTAATTGAAATGCACTGAAATTTGTTCGTTCATAGCTGTTTCTATTGCATGGAATTTCATGAAACAATTAATAAATATGTATCATCATTCTATGTTGTGCACGCACAATCATGTAAGGATCAACTTGATTTTTTAAGGGTTATACCCCCTTAATCATTTGAAATTGAGTAATTTTCTGCCATGAAATTAAAAATAAGTATTGTATACAATTGAACATAAATGATTGATATCATTTTACCCACACAAACGAAGTTTAGGGGGGTTCATAGGAGTGAGCTTGTCTGTCGGTCTGTCGGTCGGTCCGTATTCAGTGTCCGGTCTCAAATTGAAGTAGTTTTCATCTGATCTTCACCAAACTTGGTCAAATGTTGTATCTATATGATTTCTAGGTTAAGTTCGAATATGGGTCATGTCGGGTTAAAAACTAGGTCACGGGGTCACTTAGTACGTTATAAACATTTAGCATTGTATCTGCTTACTAATTCAAGTAGTTTTCATCACAGCTTCACCGAACTTGGTCAGAAGTTGTATCTAGATGATGTGTAGGTCAAGTTCGAACATGGGCCATGCTGGGTCACAAACTAGGTCACTTAGTGCGTTTTAAACATTGAGCATGGCATCCGCTTTGTTTTAAGACAACATGCAAAATATTCTGTGTCAATGCGGCATGTGGGGGTATTTTCACGTCTGTGACAAAGCTCTAGTTTTGTGTTGGTAAACTGTTTGTTGGGATCAGTTTTATTGATTGAAATTTTTTCTGTCTGTGCTGTTGAATTGATTGTAATAAATTACAAATTAAATGTGTATTATCATATTCAAAGAATTTGATAGGAATCATTTTCATTTTATATGTTTAAATGTTTCTTATAGAATGAAAAAATCCCGAACCCAAGAACCATGAAAGTGACCTCTAAACCAAAAGGTGCATCGACTCCAAAGTCAACTCTAAAAAGGGCATCACATCCACAAGATGCCTCAACTCAAAAAGAGGCGACAATATTATTAAAATTCTGCAAACAAACTGTTTGAACAGGGACTTACATTGTTATCTCTTTCAATGTGTTTCAACACTCGTATTCTGTAAGCAATCCGTCACATTTGTTTTTTTCATTTTCTGTGAGTCTTTTTATATTTAAGTTAAAGAAATGTGAATTATTAATAGTACAAGTGTCTTTGTACGTTTATTATAGGCTTTATGTATGTTACTTCTATGTTATGTATTGATAACTGTTTGTATTGTCTTTCTTTAAAGATTTAAAGATTTTCGGTATTTGTTCCATGGGTATAGCTCTTGCTCTTGCTCTAACTAACATGCCATTTATTTTCTCATCTATACTTTTTATAATATAATATATATGGTACACTGACATGGTACCATGATAGTATTCGTGTGTGTAAATAGATGCTTTTGCCGGAAGTTTAAAAAAAACTAGCATTTTGTATCAACAAACATTTATGTTACCAGACAACCTGTAGAATTGAAAGTTTTGATAGTGCTATTAGGAACTCTGATAAATAATGGGTCAACTTTATTTTGTGAAATTGTTGATTGATGAGTATTTATGGTGCTTTAATTTGATTTTGATACTCTTCATTTAAAAGATTGTTAAGTTTAAAATAACCAGGTCCTTTGTGTTATATTATAGTTATTGATTATTTCAATCAAATAATGGTCTGTCTTGTATCCTGGTTATATGTTTGTTTTATTAATTTGTTATAGATCTAGACCAAAGTTAGATCTAGACCAAAGTTTAGTCAAATTATACTGAAACCTTTGTGGCATGTTAGTGCAATGCTAAATAACATACATATGCATATAAACCTTTTGCCATTTGTTCTCTAATGGCTATGTACTGCATTCGATATTATGCTTTATTTGTTTGTTATTGATGGATACTACACCAGAGAAATAAATATGCAATATGCTCAGATAACTTGTCTTTTACGATCACGTTAATCGACATGTTTTGGAAATTATACGGTTCTGTATCTTGTGAGGCATAATTATCTTCTACTAAAAAGTTATTTCATGGTGGTTTTAAAAAAGGCATTCTAAACTATGAACTTAATGCAGCATTTGTTTAAATTTTTGACTGACAATGACGGATAGTTCACACTAAGATGTTTAAGCCACTCACCTTGAAATGACGTACACCTTAATCAAAACATAAAGATGCAATTTGAATGTTTGCAAAAATGTCATTAAATCTATAGCCCAGTTAGCAAGTTTTTTTTTATATCTTAAAACCGAAAGTAGGATTTCTATAAATATGCATACATTTCAACAAAGGCGATTATTTTTAAGTTTAAGCGCAAAAAAGACGGATTTCTACCACCACATATTCTAATTTAGATTGATAAAATTAATTTATAGCCTAGTAAGCAAGAAATGTATTATTTTTAAACGGTAACGCATTTACAACCGAGGTAAGATTTCTAGATGTATACGTCCGTTTCGACAAACGCGATTATTTTTAAGTTTTAAAGCGTATAAGAGACGGATTTCTACTTTGTAAACACCAAATAATATATTCTAATTGGCATAGATAAAATATGTTTCTTATTTATATTTTAATTTACTATTCCAAGTATTACATTTCAAGGTGTGTGGCTTTAATGGATTGTGCAATTAAAGGTGTGTCAAGTCTCTATGTTTGTCATTCAGCAATGTAATAAGAAATAACTTGCAGCACAGAAAGACAAAGAGGTTAATATTGTTTCAGGATGATAACTCAAGAACGCTTAGGCCCAGGATCATGAAACTTCATAGGTACATTGATCATGGCTGGCAGATGACCCCTATTGATTTTCAGGTCACTAGGTCAAGGGCATGTTCTGGGGGCATATGTCTCCAACAGCGGAACACTTTTTAAGAAGGGCTATAGCAACAGCTTACCATTCTCTCAATTAACTCCATTTATTATCTGATTTGAATAAAAAAAGGCATTAGAAATATTTGTTTTTAATTACAAATGTTTTTATTCAAATTTGTAACAAATTTTTTATAATCTTTTAGACACAACGCCATATGCACAGTATATGCCATGAATTTCATGCATTATTATTTGTTAATCAATTATTTATTTATTTTTATTCATAAAATTGGAAAAAATAAATGTGTTACATGTATTTTGCAAAAGCAAAAAAATACCTGAATATTTGTTAATTTTTTAATCTTTTACACGCTAGTTTAAGTCAGGCGTTCGTTAATTTCAACAAAATGTAGATAAACTCTAAGTAAATAGTTAAATTAATCATTCTTTAAGTTTCATCATTCTCAAAACAGTCTTCCCTGACACACAAACTCTGGTAGTAATAACAAGTTTCAATATTTACAAGGATATATTAAAGCTAACCTAAATGTCAGTAAACTATTCAATACAAAATTGGTCACATATACACTGTATATGCATTTTGTTGGAGTCCTTGATTTTTTTAATTATCCACCTCACTAAAATCCTGATGGTCCACCATCATTTAGAACAACATGTGGTAAGACTCTGTGAATATGGTCTATGTATTTTTCACAGTCTTCCGCTGTTAGGTTGTTCCAAAACTCTGTTATTCCATGGACAAGTTGAGCCTTTGTTCTGGGCTTCACTTTTCGCTTTAAATAATCCTTCAATGTTGCCCAAACATTCTCTATAGGATTCAGGTCCGGACTCGATGCTGGTGCAGGCATGGTCTTCACTATGTGATCATTCAACCACTGCATAGTTGATCGATTGGTGTGTTTGGCGTCATTATCCTTAAAAACAAACATTATATATATTTTATGAAGTCAACCATACCATTTTCATACATGACTTATTCCGCACATGGACAGGAATATTAGCCTAACAATACTCAGTTATACACGGAAGAAATGTTCTACTGTATCCCTAGGACTAATTGCTTTGGATATCGGGTGAAATAAAATCATTAGAAACACATTTGACTCAAAAACATTAAATGCTATTTATAACAAACTTATTGTCCCATGTATTCATATATTTTAGGTTAATGGGGCAAAAATGGAACTCCACAAACACCAGCAAACTTGACGAATTAATATTCTCCGCCAAATTAAAATATATCCTTTAGTTGCAATCAATTAAAGGGTACAACTCTGAACAAACCAAATCATCCTTACGAAACTTATGCAAGAACCACAGAAGAATGATGATACACATTTAATTGTAATCACATTAAATTCCATACAAAAGCGCAGACAAACAACATTCTCAATTTCAATCAATTAAATGGTCATAAAACTAGAGCTGAATCAACAAAACTTTAAAGTGTACTAACACAAAATGATACTAAAAAATATTATTAAATTTTATGTCATTTCATACAATAGTTATTCAGAAACAGCTCATGGCAGAAAATACTGGAGCTTTGTCACAGACAAGACATAAACTCCCACACGCTGCACCGAAACATACTATTTTAAATGCTCTTTCTTCGCGAAACAAAAGAAGCTATGCTATGTTTAAGAATTATAATGCCATAATCATTTATGGCCATTTTGACCATTGAACTCATGAATTCTTTTGCATGACACACCATCCAATGACTGAAACAAAAATTAATGTACTAAGTCATTTTCAAATCTCACAATGAATGACATAGTTATGGCCCAGACAAGATCATTTATGACCGTTTTTGACCTTTGAACTCCAAGTGTGACCCTGATGATATCGATGTTAATCATTTGCATGACACACTGTCCAATATTGTGACAAAATGTACAGAGTATTTTAAAATCACATTGTATGACATATTTATGGACCGGACAAGCTCATTTATGGCCATTTTTGACCTTTTAACTCAAAGTGTTACTTTGACTTGGAGATATCGATGCACTCCTTTCGCATGATACACTGCTAATGATGGTAAACAAATGTCATTTTACAAACTAAAAATAAATGACATAGAAATGGTCTGGACAAATGTTTGGTTTAAAACGCACTAAGTGACCCTGTGCCCTAGTTTTTGACCTGGCATGACCCATATTCAAACTTGACCTAGACATCATCTAGATACAACTTCTGACCAAGTTTGGTAAAGATCAGATGAAGTTTTCTGGACAGACTGACCAACCAACAAAGTATCTCCTATATAGTCCCCATTACCAATGATGATGGGTGTATTATTAACAAATTTACTCAATTTCAATATGTTGTTAATATGATTTCAACCTTTCTTTTAATTAAAAACAAGTGACAGTTGGCATAAGGAAATGGTCAGATATTTTATTCCTCCAAAACAGTATAAAAATCATGTGACGATGTCATTAAATACATCAATTATTCTATCTCTACAATATTTTTACAGTACATACATATAATCCATATAATATAACAATGCAATTCTTTTACATTAATAATTGATTATTGATGGGAAAACTATATACCTGATAAAGTCGAAATCCATTTGGATATTTTCTGTTGGCAAATGGCAAGAGACTTGATTTCAAGATTTGCTGGTATGAAACGGAGTCCATTATGCCAGTGAAAACACAACAGCGTGTTTGTCCCTGATAACTGATGCCTCCCCACATGTAAACCTGAAATTCAGCATGAGACCATGAGCATGTTGGCTTTAAAACTATGATTTATTGTGCAAAAGGTAAAGAGAAAGAAGTGAACTTATATGAAGTCGCTGTGTCATGACAAAGTTACGAGCCTCACCATAAAATAATGCACTATTGTTTCCTACGACCTCAGTGTGACATTGACCTTTGTTATAACCACTCATCTCTTTGGCATGACACATTGTTTTATGATTGTGAACATTTATGGTAAGTTATTTGACATTCAGCTTGCTAACGACAGATTAATAAGCTGGACAAGAAAATAATACCCTTTTTTCAACCGACAAGTGTTTAACATTGAGATTAAAGACAGTAAATCATCTTGCCCATGACACATTTTGGTGAATATCATGTTTTTTAAGTCATTTCAAATTAACCAATGAATGACAAAGTTACAAGCTGGACAAGAAAATAATACCCAATTTTTGAAAGCACAATCTATGACATTTGACATAGATAACAATTCTTTCGCATGACATGCCATCTCATGATTGCGAACGAACCCATTTCAAATTTATGACAGAGTAACACTCCAGATAAACATAATTTGGATAGAAGAAAAACGAAAGGACGGACGCACATATACCAAAATACAATTGTGACCATAAATTGAATTCTGTTGAGTTAACCGCATTGAGCAAAACAGTTTGCAAATAAAGTAATAGCTAATCAAGTGAATTAAAGATGATTTTCATACATCAAAATACCGAATATCTCATAAGAACAAGGAATTTTGTTTTTATTGAAGATATGATGTTGCAACAATAAGTACTTAACCATTTTTAGAAAAAAATATGTGATCACAACTAATATGAAACATTTGAGGTGTTCAATTAAAGAATGGTGCAGTGTTAGTGTATGTTTCATGATACAACAAACCAAACATATTTTCAGAATGTCACATGTATACCTAATTAAGTTGTGTATTTATTATTGATAAGCAAAAATAGCCTGTTAAGGACATTTGTACATGTAAGTACATGTACATATCAATCATTCAATCTGACAGACTTTAAATTAAATAATGTGTCGGTCCGAACAAATTCCTGTCAGTCTGTTAAAGCAAATAAATGTTCGATACTATAAGAAGGAATTGTTTTAGATATTATTTTTAATTATATTGCATAATGTATTATGTGTCTTATGCATCTTTACATGAAGACTATGTTCAATTTTCTTTAACAACTTATACATAAGCAACCGAATTTCTTGTCAGTCAATCAGACTGACAAAAAAGTGACATGCTTTGGTCTTTGGTCAGTCCTGCACCAAAAATTTCACATGTATTGTGGTACTCAGGTTTCAATTGAATTAATCACCCTCTCAAAAGACCTAAAAGACCATTTAATAAAACAGCAGGTAAAAAATTATCACAAACTTTCAAGGCATGCTTTGGCTTTGGACACTTCCTTAGAAGACTGGCCAATGATGAACTTCTCTTAAATAACTGGAAAGAGCCGCTTGCTGACATTTCTATTGATGTCTCATCTATAATAAATATTCAGAGATACACATGTACATAATAAAAACTATAGTTATGATACATGTACCATCAAAATAAGCTAAAACTCCTTCAATCATCCAGTTGCTGGCATTTAAAAAAGTATAAATATGAACAAACCAACTCATCCCAAAGAAACATGAACTCATCCCTAAGAAACGTGTTATAGAACCACTACAATAATGCAAATGTGACATCCATAATGTTAAGTTACACAGTAGGATTCTATACAGCAGATTCAGAAAGACACAGTCACACACTCCCACAATTTTAAGTCAATTAGGAGCTACTAGACTTAATCCCAACACAACTTAAGAGCACTTTTACAGTAAAGTAATACACACATATCTTAATGTTCATGAAATTTCTTACAATAGTTACAAAAAACAGCAGCCCCAGGAGAGATAACATTCCTTATAATTTAGATCAATTCAGTAGCCATTACTACTTTTAAGTTACAAAGTCCATCTTGATAAAACTTCAATGCTAATACAAACATTTAAAGGTCAGGGATGGAAAATCGTGTTTGCCCGTGAGCCCAGGGCAAGTCGATTTTGGCCTGAGCAACTCCATTTCAAAAAATGGTGATAAACCAATCGCTGCAGTCTTATAAGCAGTCAGCACCGGTTTATTGCACGTCACACAAAGAATCAAACACTTATTAACAGCGGATTTAAGACGCGTCCGAAATAAATGAGGGTGGTCAATTTTGGATACTGTTAGTGAAAACATCGAAAAACAATTTAAGAGACATGAGGCCTGTTAAGTATATATAGATCGATTATCTGTGTCATTGTGTTATCAATGTTATAGCAGTTTCTTTGTTTTGTCTGCTAAGGTGACTGCGCGCACTGGTTTATAATTGGTCTTTGATATACAGACATTTGTTTGATTCCGTGCATGTTTGTAAGCTATTATAGCGTCGACAACGATAAAAAAATTGGTATTGACTAACACAGATTGATAATAGTTGACACCGATGAAAAAATGTCTGATAAAAATGCACACAAAACAACAACATAGCAAACGATACAATCAATTGAGTGAACTCGTATGTTCCGTTTAACCCCCCTCCCCCCGAGCTTACCCCAGGGGTTCCATATTGTTAAATGTACACCTATTGTGTATGGTTTGACGTTTGACTTTTCAACAACGAATATTGACAAAAATACACAGTTTTAAAAAATAACCCTCGTATAGGTATTATATATAAACAAGGTATGCAACGCACTATATTCCTATTGCTGAAAGATTGTGGAACACTGGACGTGACATTTTTCATCGAAAACACACATGTTCCCATGCAGTTGCCGACAAAATCCAACTGGATTCGTTTAAAGACAGTAAAAGCAACGTGATTACACAACTAACCGATCTCCTGCTCGGCTAATAACTTTAATATTCAATTAAATTTGACTTTCTCGCTATATGTCACTCGGTGTTTTATCTACACATGTACACCATTTTAATTTTATAACGCGTCATCTGGTTGGTTGTTCTCATTGTGTTGGCCAATGATATGGCGATTTAGATCCGAGCATTCGATCGACAAAATATGACAGCAAAACACAGACATGTAGCGAGAAAAGGGGGGGGGGGGGTAGGTTCCCGGGGGGGGGGGCAAATTGATGATACTGCTGCCTGTGGCCTAAGGTATTATATGCCTAACTTAAGATATATATTATAACATAATTTTCCATTATTTCGGATATACATGTTCAGATACTTTTACCATTTTTAAACCAGACCAATTGATGTTGTGAGAATATATTATCCCTATCATGACATTATGTCAAAGGGACCTTGTATACTAACTACTATACACACTAGAAATTGTTTTAAATTGTTATAATTACAAACATACCTGTAAAAATAACATCTAGGAATTCTTCTCTTGTCCACAACATTTCTTATGCAAAATGCCTCCTCACAGAACAATTTTTGGCGCTTATCAGTTGGCAATAAAACGCTTGTTTGTAGGTCCACCCAAGTTTTTTCCGTATAATTTTAACTGTTGCAATGCACAAACTAACACTGAAAACGTAGTAGATTTTGTCTTTCACCTCAGAGGCAGTTAGTTCGTTATTTTGTCTGTACAAAAATTAACAAACTCATAATGTTCCTTTTTCTCCTTAATTGTTCGGTGGTAGGGGCGCTGTTGTTCCGAACGCAGTCTCGCGATTATTTTTCTAATTCCTCTGTCCGTAATTGAATACGAATGTTCCAATCTCAATCTCTTCGCAATCGCCACTGAACTATATCCATCAGAAAACAACTACTTTATTTTTGATAGTAAAAACCTCGAAGTTATGTAAGGCATTTCAGAAGAAAACGTTTGGGGAGAGTTTTCTTCGTTCAAATCGTTGTGGTTAAACTAACTTCCGCCAAATGCTTGATTTTCTTTTAACTAAAGCGATTAAACATCCAAGGATACTTTGCACTATGAGTAGAGTGATAACTTCCTTTTATTGAGGTCTTTAACATTTGAAATTTTATATAAAAGATATTGATATTATACGCACATTTAGGAACGAAGCTTTGATGGCCTCGTTTACTGTAGCTTTGGATAGTAGTACGCTAGCGATAATAACTCCGCCTTTTCAGCCCTACGCATGCGTAATACTATCAAAAGCTTACATTCTAAACCCCACTTTTTCACCCGTACGCATGCGCAGAGTGCTAGCATCCCTAATAATCCTAAAAAATCTCTAAAAAAGCCTTGTAGGGATTGTTATAGTTCTGGCTACCATAACTTTAAATGTCGCTTTTTATGATTTTTGACTGGCGCGACTTTATAGTTATGGACCAACCCCATTAGGAAAGTCAACCAGAAATTCCCGAAAAGTTGACAGTTAACAAAGACCGGTCCAGAATAGCCTTTAAATGCAGTTTTTGGCCCAAATTAACCACTTGATCGGAAAGATTGACGTTTTTCAAATTGAACTGATATATTCTTTCACAAAATACTATCTTAAACATTTAAAATTTATATATTCTGCTCTTACATATCGAGAAAAACAGCGATGTTACAGACTTTCTTGAAATGCGAATCTCCCGAGATTTCACGGTCATATGACGTTATTTCTATTTTTAGTAACATACCATGTGCTCAAGTGTTTTCAAATTCAGAATGACATTTTCAGATTATTCTGGCTTGTTTTGTAAACAAATTGTAGTGTTAATACAAACTCAAAGTAAATATTATTTAAAACTACCTGATTCACACTGAAATCAGTCTTATAATCAACCAGACGTAAGTTGTTAATCACAAATAATAGATTTCAGAAAACGAAAGTAATGTTTACAATTTCAGCATAAAATATCAAATTCGATCCAAAAGTATCCAAATAAAAACTTTTCACGTGACAAAGCGACAATGGCGTCAAAATTGTGATTTTCACACCGATGAGAGTTATTTTCATCTATTGTAAGATGCATTTGAAACATTTGAACCTTAAAATATTCATCGATGCAGTAATTAATATTCATTCTCCAATATATGAAGAAATGTATCCAAGAAAATGAGCATTCTTTGATTTATAGCGTGACATAAATATGTTACGACTCTGGTTGACTTTCGATACGGGGTTGGCTTCAGCGTACAGGTATATCAATACTATATAAACTGTACGCTGAAGTTTCTTTAGCTAGTATTGTAAGAGGTTTATCCCTAAAAAAACGAATTGTTAGAGATTAATCCCCAAAAATATTCATTCCTATGCAACCCTTTATTTGCGGAACAAAATCCCTAACCCCACTGTATACGCGAACCTTCCCGCCGCAGCTGCAAATTCAGCTAATAGATAGCAGGTAACGTATTTATGACATTAAAACATTTTGTTAAGTAAAATTAATTTTAATTATTGAACATTACCTGCTATCGGTGATTTCCACCTCCCACTCGCCCTTCGCCTAATATTGTTCACGGTGATAAGGCGATTACCACAACTATTCCGCTCACCGTCAAAATTGTATACATCTGACAAAAGCACCGTCTGTGTCAGACCTGATGTAACACACTTAAATCATTGTATATATAAAAAGAACATGCCATACGAACCTGTTTGTTTCAATATCTGTTAAAGGCCTAATTTTTAGGTGAAAACATGCATCACTTACATAAATATCGATGTACCGCGCAACACTGATTATACACACCGTATTTATATTCTGTGTCACTGATATTCGTGGCACTTCTTACTTCTGCACATGGTTTTAAATGATAAGCTAGAACGAGCCATCGTAAACTGAATTTATTCACGATAATCTTTCATTTATAAAAGTTTCATGTCCCAGAATTGATCTTGAAAATGATAGCATGCTTGCACCAAAAAAGGTTCACCGGGATCGATTGTCTTGCTTTCCAGAATGTGGAGGGCACACGTTTAAGTCTCATGTTTCAATTTATCAATATTGTTGTGGTAAAATACATTAATTATTGATAATTATTATTTATTGAGTTCAGATTCATAATCAGTAAAACAGATGTCCAGCTACGATTATGGAAAAGTATAAGCAAATGTTGGTGTAAAACTAACCGAAGGAAATAATAAATTTAGTTATGTGTAGAGTGTATAAACTGGTGTTGCATTGGTTAAATTTACTGAAAAATGATTTTTTGGTGTTTGTGGTCAAAACCAAAGATATATACCAAAGATGCTCTCGCCTACTTATATCATAAACAAAGTGGTTACAATTATAAAAAAACAAAACTTTTTTGAGACTGTCTATAGAAGCTTGTGAGTGCATGTCTCCATAGATAAGACATTACAGCGAGGTCCGTTTTAACGAGATGTAAAGGGTTCGAATCATATATTGTTATTTCCGTCAAGTATTAAAAAAAAAACAATTGAAAACCAAATATTGTCAAAGTACATTGTAATATTCAGCACCCGGAGGTAAAAGTCTCATTTTCTAGTTGTTTTTTTTTTTGGTTTATTCAAACATATATTTGAACGTCTCTTCCTTCTGAAAGAAAAAATATCAAAATAAAGCGGTGCCAAAAAATCATAAAGATGCGGTGCTTTTACGGACATTGTTGAGCGGTGTTCATATTTCTATAATGTCAGTGTTGAGCGGTGCATACTTGTTAACACGTGTAAATGTAAAAATCACAGTTATATTTAATGAAGCATGCCAGATTGTGTTGTAAATTGATTCTTCTACCATAAAATACCGTTTTTACAAAAAAATCTTTCATTTAAAATGTTTAAAATTTGCAAAAAATACAATTTATTTGCGTCATGAAAGTCACTTCTTTCCCGACATGCTCAAATTGTTTTCACTATTTTGAAATAAATAGCGACTCAATTTTGATGCGGTAAACGGCAATTAGATGTAAAGTATATACTTCGTTCAATGGAATATCTTTTTATTACCAACTTACCTTCTTTTTTCCTTTTTTTTCTTTCATTTCTGGACTCGCCAAAAAGTTTGCGGCAATGTTTTTGACAGAAGGATACGGTGCTCTTGTCAGAAGTATAAAATTTCGACAGTGAGCGGAAAAGTTGTGGTTTTCGCCCTATCACCGTGTTGTTGTACATATTGAAAGAATATTGAGGTTTTATGGGATTGTTTTAGCCTAGGTAACATTACACTATGTTCCGAACTAGTCTAGTTGGAGTAAAAAGGTGGTGGCTCCCAGCTTCAGAAGTTTTTTCCGGATGAATAAACACACCTTGTAAAGGTAGTAGCTAATAGAAAGCAGGTAAGTATTTAATAATTAAAATTAATTTTACTCAAAAAAATGTTTTGGCAACAGATGGCGATTCACTTGCATAGCTGATGTTTGGTAAGAGGAACTGTATGTTGCGACTCTTGGTAGGGGCATAAGTGTTGATCACTTTTGCAATGTCCACTACACGTTCACGGTGGATATGAAGCACTGCAAGCACTGTAAGGCGATCCTCGACAAAGGTACATAGGTGGTTAGCGTGTGGCTATGATATTAATTAGTGAAAACATCATTTTGAATGATAAATAATCATATTACATTTTATAACGAAAAATCAACTTTTCTGAAAAAACAAAAATCACTATCAAATATATATATATATATATATATATATATATATATATATATATATATATATATATATATATATATATATATAACATGGTATTCAACTCGATATCACCCGAAGACAGGGTGCATCGCTTTAAACAGCCATTACTTCAACAATTTTGAAGCGATTGTCACGAACTCGGTCTTATTCACTTATTCAACGCAGAAATGAATTCCTTTCTTCCTTTCTGGAAATGTATAAATCTGTTTATATTTCTACACATGCTGGGTCAAATTTCAAGAAATAAAACGATACACAATTCGCTTGACCCAGTTGACACCGATCAGACAGAATTCATGAATGAAATCTCCAGTTATACAGACACACCTTCGCATTGGACCAATAAAATCACTCGTGTGTTTAAAATGTCAGTTAGTTGAAATGTATGTAAACAAAGGTTTCAAACGGCGCTGGACAGTTAGTTTTGATGTATAATGCAACGGCAAGAACGTTAAGAATATTATTTCATACGTTTTATTGAATTATGGTATCGAGGTCCGTAAACATGGAAGGGAAAATGCCTTTTACTCCGTGAAGATTTCAGTCTGAGATACTGTCTGATCGATGTTATCTGGGTCATGCGAGTTGTGTATCGTGTTATTTTTTTTTAAGTTGACCCAGTTTTTGTATAAAATATTGCAAGACATGTACATTTCCAAAAAGAAAATTTATTTATGCGTTGAATAAGACCGAGATCGTGAAAATCGCTTTAAAATTGATTAAGTAATGGCTGTTCAAAGCGAAGCACCCTGTTTTCGGGTGATTTCGAGTTGAATACCTTGTTATATATACATCTGATAGTGATTGTTTTTCAGAAAAGTTGATTTTTCGTTATAATATGATTATTTATCATTCAAAATGATGTTTTCACTAATTAGTATCATAGCCAAACGCTAACCACCTGTGGTTCTCACTGGAGGTCCGCTGAATAGCATTTTTACACGGCCGATATGGCTTTATCTGTGACATGATGTACCCTCGATGGAAAAGAATACGACTCCGGTTATCATCTGACAACGTTTCAACCGAACAACATGGATCTGGACATGACGGTGGAATATTACAGGAATGCATTGGTTTGAAATACTCGCGCGACAGTAAAAAAGCAACTGTGTTTACCGCTATGTACATGCAGAGGAAACTCTCAGTCTCTCAGTCTCTCGACCAAATGGTCTTAACAATATAATGGTTTTTAACCATAAACGCTTGAGAGGTTACATAATACTACATGTATTAAAAACTGCGCTTTCTATTCATAATTTGGGTGCATTTGACTAGAGTAAAATGGCTACGCTTGATTTCTTAGTTTTGAATATGAACTCGTTGAACTTGTTCAATTTCCAAACTATTTGATGTTTGAATTATCTAGGGGTAACCCTCAATAGCCTTTGATTTTTTGCAAGCATGCACTTGCATAAACTGCCTATGCACAACTACGCGCCTGCAATTTTCACTCAACATACCCTAAAATGTATTGTTTTACCCATACATACAGAAAACAACGAAGCCATATTCATCAAACATTTGTCCTGCATGTTCGATTTTAAACCAGGTGAGAAAATCATGTACACATATTCATTAATCGCAAATGATTTGCATCGGGCTAGAATGAATTAACCAATAGCATTAAGGTATAATTCTTAAAAATGTGTTGACTATAGTAAATAACGATTTGCAAGAGTTACTTCCCTTTGATAGATTTGAAGTTTTTAAAGATATTTTACTTACTGGGTTGATACTTCCACTGAACGTTGGGGAGAACAATAATATTGATGAGTGTTTCTTTTATTTTTATCAGCAAGTGAACAGGATAAGAAAAACTACGTCGTATCGTATTTTTATTCCCATAACATTTCAGTGCTCAACAGTCTAGGAATTTTATAACTAAAGATCAGAATATTTGTGTCAATTTATAACTTAAAGTTATGAGCCATCTGTGCAGAAAACATGATGGTTCATTCCCAAACAAGGTAAGATACGACACCTTTTATCTTAGCTTAAATTTGAACATGCCTGAAAGTGTACAAGACAATTTCTCAAAGGTGAGAATGTCATGAGACATGTTCCGGGGTATGGAACGACATGTTCTTAGAAACAACTTTTATGTGATATGGCCATGGCAATACATGATTTATAGGTGAACAACTTAAGCTTTATTGTAATTTTAAGTTTATGAATATCCAATTCCTTAGTTTATACTATGGCATCGTATAATTAACCCATTTATTCCTAGCGTCTAGAAAAAAGTCATTGGCAAACAGCGTGGACCCAGATGAGACGCCGTATGATGCGGCGTCTCATCTGGATCTGCGCTGTTTGCTTAAAGTAATTTCTGTACGAAATATTCTAAATATAGAAATAAAAATTACACATCCCTAATTTTGGAAATAAATTGATCCAATTTAGAAGGATGGGAGAGTCCACCAGGCATAACTGGGTAAAACATTATCCATATAAAGCGATGCACATTTAAGTACCAAACAGAGTAGTTTGTGCAAATATTTTTTCTCGTTTCACAAAACAAAACTTACCAAATGTTTTCAAGTTCAGAAAGTGTCGAATTGGAAGGTACTCCGCCCATATATAGTTTTATTCTATACATCATTACAATTAAACATTCGCAAACGTTGTTTGACACTTTTCCTACCAATCCAAACTTAAATCGAAGTAAACACAATTCAAATATAATTTACTAAATAAATAATGGTTTGGTTTATTCAATATATACAATAGACAAACTGTCCATGAGTACACATGATCAAAACATAGTTACATATATAAAGGCATGAGATGTGATCAGTATTGATTTTCATAATTTGTTAAATAAAGTACATTTATCAATACATGATGACTGAAAAGGTCTAGGGCACATTTTTTGGATTACAAACAATGCTATAACGGTAGCATCAAAAACAACAAAAGGCGGATCTACTAGAGTAGAGAGCTAGAAGTCAAGTTTGGGTAATGCATTATATACAATCAATCATAATAATATTTATGCAGGTTTCTTCGACTAAATGCTTTATGTACATACATAGCTAAGTTTCTGTTGGTACTTGTATTATCCGATTGCATTATTTCAATAAATTGTATCATGTTTGGTCTTTTCCAGTAATATTTATTTATATACAATTTCCTAATATCATCATATAAAGAGCATTCCAGTAAAAAATGATATTCATCCTCAATAACATTACAATGTTGACATTTTCTATCTTGAAATGGTATGGCTTCAGGTTTGTGCCATCAGCCTGATTCTATTTCTAATCTATGAGATGAGACCCTTAATCTACAAAGATCAGATCTAAACTTATTTATGCCTATATTTTTTAAGTAAGGTTGCAATTCAAATTTACCAAAATTGCCTGTAATTTATTGCTCTCGATGAATCATTTAGTTCTGACATCCAATTTTGGATAACTGTATCATTTAATCTAGACTTTACCAAAGATAAATAAACACTTTTCATCACCTACACCTTGGTTCAGCGATGCATATTTAAAGCCTAAGGTCTGCAACAGATTACATACAGATTTTGCCCAAGAATGTTTTTTTTATTTAATTCGCACACATGTGACTATAAATACACTTAACATTCTTATGATCTTCTAACTGTATAATTTTCAACCAATACCGTATTACATTTATGGCTATTTTAGTTATCAAGGATGTTCTTCCAAGTTCCCCATTTACAAAATTATTTTGTGTTTGAATTTTCACGACAAGTAGGTTTTTGCAAAAATTTAGGTGAACTCTTTCAAGTGCCAATGACTCTGTTAAGCCCCATATTTCTGACCCATAATTTAAAATTGGTAAAACAAGTTGATCAAACAACTCTAATTTGGTAACTATTGAAATTGTTGGATAATTTATTAAATATTAGTTAAGCTTAAAAACAGCCTTAGAGGCTTGACCTACAAGTGTTTCAAAGGTATTTGCAAAAGATCCTCCTGTAGTGAATATAATTCCTAAATATGTAAATGTTTTTACAATTTCTAATGCTTGGTCTTTGTAAAAAAAATAATATCCATCCTAAGTTGTCCCCTTTTTTAAAAACCATAACCTTTGTTTTATTTGTGTTAACACATAAATTCCTCTTATCACAATATTCCTCTAGCAAAAGACAAACCTTTAATTAGTTCTTCCTCAGTTTCCGCCATAATAACAATGTCATCTGCATATAACAATAAAAATAATTTTTACATACCAATATCAATTCCGTTTAAACCATTTAACATATAATGGTCTTCTATGTCGTTCAAATAAATAGAAAATAGGAAAGGTGATAATGATTCTCCTTGTCTCACTCCTAAAAAACAGGAAAAATCTTCATTACTTATTGAATTACCTAATTTTATTCTTGATTTAACATTTGTATACATAGATTTTATGATATCAAGCATTTTTCCTCTAACGCCTAGCTTCAACAGTTTATACCATATGACCAAATAATAGAACGCTTTGTTGTTATCAACAAATACGGCGTACAATCTTTTTTGTTCATTTAATAAATAATTAATTACACCGTGTAAAACAAAAATGTTATCAACAGTTCCTATATTTTGCCTGAATCCTGCTTGCGCCTCTATGTAGATATGATAGTGTTCAGCCCAATTGTTAAGTCTATTGTTTATAATGACTTTATTAAATAATTTCCCAAAAGTACTTAATAATGTTATCCCACTGTAATTATTAACATCCTGTTTATCACATTTTTTATGTAATGGAACAATAAACCCCTCACACCATACTTCAGGAAAATGTCCATACTCAAAGAATTTATTAAACCAATTACAAACAACTTTTAAGAAACTTTTACTACTGATTCCAAATTTTAAAAAGTCATTAAAGGGGCCTTTTCACAGATTTTGGCATTTTTTAACTTATTCATTAAATGCTTTATATCGATAAATGTAAACATTGTATCGTAAAAGCTCCAGTAAAAAAATCAAGAATAAAATTAAAAAAAGGAAAAGAACATTGTCCGGATTAGGTTTCGAACCAGTGACCCCTGGAGTCCTGCCAGAGTCCTGAAGTAAAAACGCTTTAGCCAACTGAGCTATTCCGCCGATTACACTAGTTGATGTATTTTATACCTTATATAAGCAATCTTCGTAGTTTCACAAAATCTAACGACAAAAACAGATCTCTCCAAATTATTTAATCGTTTCGCGTTGCAACGCTTTATAATTTTTAGGTTTTAAAATCGTCAAAAGATGCATATAATGGCTATATTAGACCACGGTAAATGTTCAGTATTACTGTTTCCTCACAAATATCATAACTAAAACGAAAATTTGCGAATCTGAAACAACTTTTTTCAATTTTGTCAATTTACCAAAGCGTAAAAAGATCCCTTTAAGCAGATAATCAGGGCCACCTGATTTACCATTATAAATTTGCTTACAAGCACTTATAATTTCTTGATCAGTAAATGCTACATTTAACTCACTAAACATAATATTTAATTCTCCATTTTAGTACCGGTCCTGATAAAACAAAACATCTTCACCAGCTTGATAAAATCTAGAGTTAGAGTCATTAATTGATTTAAAATAGTTTAAAAACGCTCTACTACTTATATCTTGCTTATTATCTTTGCATGTATTATTCTTTACCATTTTCCAGTAAAGTTTTGCATTTGTAAGTCTTGCATTTTCTAATTGTGTTGTTTGATTTTTATCATAAGCATATTTCTTTTTCCTAATTGTAGTTTTATAAAGGCTCCTAGATTCTACTATGCTTTGTCTATTTTCCTCCGAGGGATAAGGTCCGTACATAATAAGATTCATATAATAACATTTTTTTTAATACTTACATTCATTATCAACATAGGCAACATTAAAAATATTATTTTTATCAACAAACTGTGTATTGTCAACAATATTTTTTTTTAAATAATGGTGAACAAATATTTTTAAATACATCACAAACTTGGGATAAATAACTATCCAATGAATCACTGTTTTGGGTTTGATCTATACAGCCACTAATAGTTTCAACGGTATTTATTACATCTTCACAATTAAATGAATAAATCTACTAACCTTTTTGTATGTATATGGCAATAGTATAAAACATCATACTATGAAAGTTCATACACAACACCATCGAAACATTTTTAAAAGCATAATTCACAATACATTGTGTGTAAGCGGGTAATTCTTTGTTGTTTGATATTGTTTGGTTATAACAAACACACTCATAATTTATCGAATCATTTTTCGTTCATTTACTTCGAAAAGTAAATGATCACCTTTTTATCAACTTCAATCATCAATGGTTCCATCTCACACTCATATTGAGCCTTTATACAATGATATTCTTCAATACTAAAGGACATTACAATCCAATCTAACATGTGGAATTCAAATGTATGTGTTCGTGTGTCGTATGAAAATGCTTTTGGAAAAAAGATTTAAGTATATTCCTGTGCAAATATAATATGTACATCAAGTTAGGACATTTTGTAATAACATACGTTGAAAAAATGAAATCAAATTCTGTATATAAAAATATAGGCAAGCAATTCCAAATATATCGAAATAATTTTTTGAAAAAAAATGTTTCATTCGTAAATGGAATCCATCGTATTTTATGGAATAAATACTATTGTTCAAGTCACCAACTATGAAGGGAAGGTTATGTCTGTTTGAATCATTTAGTCATGCGCATGCTCGTCTGTGCCCTCAATGGTCCAAGAGCCCACAGGTGTTTATTAAAAGTTTTGAGCCCAAATTTTTTTTTGTATATTTGAAAATGGTATTTTATATACTTCCAGAAAACCCATTTCTTAAGTGTCACAGCCGTGTATGTCTATGATTGTTTGGGTAAAATCACTCAAAATCGTAAGTTTTTCTGCTGATTTCAGGAATAATTAAATAAATACACCTTTTCAGCCATGCGAATTAACCCAGGGTTTCCGTTTTGGGGTTTTAAAAAAGGTATCATAAACCTTTCTGATAATTCAGTGAAAAAAATAATTGTCCAGGTATTGTTTTTAAAAAAAGGTTAAATCCCACAAAATTTCTCATTTTTTTAGCAGAATTTGCCCTTTTTTCAATTTTTAATTCTGCGAATTCATTTTACCAAGCTAACAATTTTGAACATATTTGTCTAATTAGTGTTTTAAAAACACACATATGGCCTCCTTGTTTCATTCCAACAACTGTTTTTTGATCATCATTTATTTTGTGATTTTTTGGGGAAATGAATAAAATCACACACAAAACTGCTGAATTCTGGAATAATTGATTTAATTAGATTTATAAGACATGTGATCATTATAATAATATAATATTGTTCGTAAATATACAATAGCAAATAAGATCACTCTGAACAAACAATACAATGATCGCAGTGTGAGTTTAGGTTAAAACCACTATTTTTGACAGTTAATTTAGGTTAAACACCACTAAATTTTAACTATTTTAGCTGTTTGAGTCGATTTTCAGGTTTTAGTTCCTCGATATTTTACTATACTGAAATACTTTTCAACATATTAGTTTAACTATTGTATTTAAATACACAAAAGGGTCTCCTGATTTAATTCAAACATAAACATTTTTGAATGACGACTTTTAGTGAGATTTCAGGAACAATACACGAAATCAAACAAAAAACTGCTGATTTCTGGAATAATTTGATATAGTTAGATTTATAAGACATGCGATCACGATAATTTTACAATATGCGTAAATATGCGTATAACATAGCTCAAAACAAAACATTCCATGGAGTATAGTGTACTTGTAGGTTTAAAACCACAAAATGTTTAACATATTCTTGCTTTTTGAGTCATTTCACCTGATTTATTTCTGTGGTTTTCATAAAACCATTGCACATTTCGATATCTCTCTGCTAACATTTTAAATGATCTAACATTGCTTATTTGAAAATAATCTAATGTATTGATATTAGTGTTAATAGGTTAAAAGAGGGCCACTTTTAATGACTTTCTTGATTAATTACAATACTTTTAAACAGAACGCAAAAATCTGTACTATATTTTATACATTTACAGTATCATTACAAACAAAACATCTACTAACATTTTATGTCACACAACTTTTGCATGTAACAACATTTGGCATGAAAATCAAACAATTATTTAGTTTTATCTAGACATTAGACATACTTTATATACATAATTAATTATTATATTTCATACATGTTCTGTTTTTCATGTACACATATCTACTTGCATTTATCACGCACAATTTTTATCAACACTGAAACAATAGTTTAACTACGTATACGTTCAATAGATATTAACTTTTAAACAACATTTGACATGAAAATTTAGCAATTATTTAATTTCATCTAGACATTAAACATACTTTGTTTACATAATGAATAATCATATTTTATACATGTACTGTTTTTATGTACACACATCTACTAGCATTTATCACGCATAATTCTTATCAAAATGAAACAATAGTTTAACTACGTATACTGTCAAAAAAATATTATTTTTTTAACTAAAATGTATTTACAAACTAAAAAATGACGAACATTATTGTTATCTTGTCTTTGGTGTTTCTTGTTAGATTTATTTTTTAGCAATCGCATAAACAACAAAGGTATGTAATATGGATCCTTTACACCCATTATTGCTCTTGTTCCTGTATTTGCGCGATGATGATCTGAAATATTAACTTTATGACGCTATATTTTTTAATCTTTTTCTATAAAGAAGGAATGTAGTAGATACTTGTTAGTAGTTTCATTTCATCGTGCCTCAAAAAGTCGTAACTCTCTTGCTCTGGTATCTTTCCTTCCATTGAGTATTTGAATGATAATTAAATTAAATGCATTTTAATTCTCTTTTATTATTGTTTAATTTGAGTTACAATGCTATGAGGTTAATTTTTTCATTTACAATTAAATGTAACATGAATATTGCTGGGCCAAGTGTGAGGTTGAGCGCTCTAAAACCGGTTTAAACCCCCAATGCTTTGCATTGACCGTTCCAAGGCGGTGACCCCAGCTTTATTCTTATTTGTGTTTATGTTGTTTTGTATTGTGCTGTTTTGTACTGTTTGGGCAATTGGTCACTTGCCTTAAATAAAGGACCAACTGATTGTTTATGATAATAATTCAATACTGCTCCAGCAGCTGGAGTTTCACTTCTTTATATTGTAATGTACTAAGTATGTGTACATCATAAATCTATCACATAACTCAAAGCAACCATTTCCATATTCATTCATGTGTCAGTAAAGTCATCCATTTGTGCTAGTCCATTTAAGCACATGCCAAAACATGATTACTCATGCTAATATTTCATTGTTGTTTTCATCAATATTTGAACAATCTTCGTCATCATCATCGATATCATCAATCTCCAACTCATCTTCATCAGTGTCATCTGGCTCACCAGCGCTCTCCGAAATTACACGTTCAATGTCTGTGGGTAATTGTGGTCCAGAAAACAACTTCAACTTAAAGTATCCATTATCTTCTAACCATCCATTTTCTGTTGGATCCAATTCCAGAGGGTCTGCCTTGTGAGCATGCCGCCAAATATACGACACCAAATTTGTCCGTAGTATCTTTTGGTGTAAAACAGGTTTTGAAGGGGTAGAAGAGTGGCATCTGCACCTTTAATTTTACTGAGTGGCTGTGCTTCATCAGTTGGTGCAAACTTGGTTCGAAAGATGGAGTATCTGACACTTTCAACATCACATAATCCTGGCTTCCCATACATCGCCCAAACATATGACTCGATAGCACTCTCTGTTTCTGGTGTAACATCCTGACTTTCTCCAAGGGCTGCAAATGCTTTTTGGAATAATGTAGACTTCTGGACAAGAGCGAATGGCCTAACCTTTCCCTTGCGGACAAATGCTGCAGTGTAATCGCAGCCTGTAAACGCATGCACTGCAGGTAAGGCATCACAAATACTGCGCCCAAGGACGGATCCAAGCTTGTTGACTTCTATAAATCTCCTGTTGTTACTGCTACTGAGTCCAGCATCCATCCATACATTCAATGAATACTTTCCTGCATAGTTCAACAGGATAACCAAAACATCGGTGTCATTACAGCGTATGACCCCATTTTGTTAGACTTCGGAATGTTGCGCAATGTGATGAAGGTGCCAGATAATACGTGTGTCTGCTTTGTCGTGTTTACATGCCAAATCGCCTATTTCAATGCGACTAACTGTTTTCTGGTCTGACGTGAACCTGTAACATTTGTCTTCAAGCCCAAAATAGAGACAACGGTCTTTCAAAAATGTCGCATATTCATTTCTCGCCCACTCTTCTGACAGGAAAACCAAAAATGAGGTCTTGAATGACTCTGATCGCAATGCTTTGTGAAATTCCTTTGGTCTTCTCTGATCTCGACCAGACACAATGAATCAACAACTGCGCTACGCGATGTCCTTTCAATGTCTTTTATGGATGGATGTCTGTACGTATCACACGCAAAGTATACACGGGAAGATAAGCTTGACAATCGAGAAATTATCACCTTTGCTATTTCGGCAAATGTACTCGGCAAATCAGTCATTGTCTGAATCAAGAATATGCCGTCAATGATAGTTGCGTCAATTCTTTGGGGTGGTCCACTTGTTATTCTGTCTTCTAGAATCTTCATTAATTTCGATTTATCTGTTTTCATTACACTCCCATCAACATGTGCTAGGGAAAGTGGCACTGGCGTTAGTGGAAACGAGAAGATTTACTTCAGATCTATTTCAATTGTTGTGGCAAAGAATAGCAATCGACCAACAGATCTCTTGAACAAGTCAGTTGCCTAATGGTGTGATCCTTTCTTGTAACAGCCATTTTAATAGCACAATCTGCGAAATTCTTAACCTTTATTCTTGGAATAGGCTTTTCAAATCGTGAGGAGTCGAGAAAGCATCCACTAGCAAAGTGTTCCATCCAGGCACTTACCTGTTTCTCCATTGTCAATAAATCATCTGCAATATCTTTAGAAACAATCTTGCCAGTGGAGATGCAAATAAGGTCATCATTTCTGTAATCACTGCTGAATGGGTTCATTCTGGTCTTGATTCCAGACACCAGCCTTTGCAAGTCGTTATTGTCGCGTTCAATACGTGACTGTTTCAGCTCTTGTTCAGGACTTTCCTAAGATATCATTCCTGATTTTTTTAGAAGACTATTAACAATAGTCCTTCTAGATGTTTGTGTAAGCATCCAACGTCGACGAGCACCTTCATTATTACTGAATGACCAAATCCCAGTTAATCTCCAGGCGGCATCGGCATATATCGACTGCTTTAGTACTAGATCTACTGGAGAACGTGAAAACATCTTTGATGTCCGTCGAACCGTGAAAGCCCCTTTCTCAAGTATTGGTCGTATTTCAGGATGGGTTTGGTCTATGATAATAAGATCAAGATGTTACCGGAACATCCATCTGGCGTTATTTGGACGATTTGTCGCGCAAAAAAGACCTTCACCATTTCGCCGAGGCAGCATGTAAACAGCTTAATGTCGTTTGTATGACACGCTCTACTGAAGAGCAAGTATAGTTGGACTAGATCCATGTACATCATCCAATACTGTGCTGTTTTCCCATGTTCCCCATTCCTGGTCTTCTGTGTAAACTCTTCGTAAGTGCACATGAATTCTGAATATTCTGCGCTGCCTTCAAGCTGATCTAGTGCTTCGGTAGATCGTGTGTCATGGAGTTGTTCCATTGCTCTTATCATTTCAGGTTTGAAGGCACTGATTTCGTGCAGAAAAGCTCGTAAGTGCAAGATTTTGAAAGCCTGGTCCAGCATTGAATGTAGCCGCTTACATCGATTAAAATGTTTCCCAGAAATGAATCCTGAAAGTAACCAACTGCCAAGAACCTCTGTGTCTGTGAGGATATGTGGTCCACCCGACTCGTCGAGGATATATCCCAATAACCCAAAGAAGGCAAGCTGTATTTGAAAAGGGCCAAAGCATATGGAGATATTGTCGATTCTAGGAGATTCTGCTTGCTGAATCTGTTTGGCAGGTTTTGCAATTGCGAGATCATAAGTGACAATTGCATCATCCTCTTGGCATTCTTCGGCAACCTTTTGAGATACCCTCAATGTTTCTGCGACTACGTCAAGACGGGTAGGCGGAAGTGTTATATTCTCCATGTAAGCGATTGTTTGTTGCGGTAGAGGATCATTCTCAAATATGGAATTCTATCCTGTCCACATATGTTTGTGTGCAAATTGATTGGACATAACAGTCCAAAGTATATCACGTCTCTTGCAATTCTGCATATTGTCAGGGGGGGTCTGTGGTCTTCAAACTGTAACTGAATTCAGAGATTTTATGCCTTTTTCTGTAAGGCTTAAGTTCCGGTATATCTGAGCTATCAAATGTACGACTTCTCCGTTTTCCTTTTCTTCTGTCATCGTTTGACATTTAGCAAGATACATTACGAGCAGATTCTGTACTGATGTTCTGGTAGCAAATCCCGACAGTGTCGTGAAGTGTTCCGCTACCAGATAAGGTCTCATTCATCTCGTCATAATTGTCCCAGGCTAAAGCTGTTGACAAACCTGGTATTTTCAATATTCCATCAGGTGTTGCATGACTTTTTTCCGACACTGACATGGCTAGATCTGTCTCAAAACCTTCAACTGTATGGTAACTGAAACAATGGCCAAGATGATTTTATACTTCAATGACTTTCCTACTTCCTGTCATGCTTTTCAGGCCCAATCCAAGACTGACATGTTTCGACGGCTTCAACCATCCTTTCGTACAGGCGAAGAGAAAGTCATCCGACACTGATTCTATATAACGCTGGACTCTGTCATCCAGTATATTGTCTGATCCTGTAAATAATGTGCGGAAAAATTTCACAAGCAATTCGGGTGGATGCGCCTGCCCTTTCAATAGATCTTCAGCTACAAGAGGATATGGAAAGTCCTTGCTTGAATACTTAATGTCTAATATCAATTTTCTCATATGGACAGCTACTTCTACAGTTTTCATTTCAATAGAATCAGCCCTATGTATAGCACATTTGATTGCATCTTCTTCACGCATGCTAGATGGAAATATAACGTTGCCTTGACGATTACTTAATTTCCCATTCTTCAGTTTTCCAGCATAGTGTTGTAAAATTTTCTGCCCAAAGAAATACGCGTTTGTGTTATCACTTTCACAACCATGTTCTACTAAGAATGTTCTGTATAGTTCATAAAGTGATGTCAGTATAACGGGTTTTTTCTGCAGAATGATATGCGAGTCAATGTGTTCTTTATTTATTTTGAAGGCATGGTCCTTGTTTTTTAGCGGTTGCATAGACTCAGATGAGTTGGTAGCACATTCTGTTTTGACTATTTTTCTCTTTCTGTCAGATGTATTGATATACTGTTTCCTACAACTATGATGGTATCTAACCTGCCTTGCAATTAAGTCAACATTCCCAACTTTTGCCATCATCTCCTGGTCATGTAAAACTTGTGCTGCCTGCTTGATGTTCTCCTCAGCTTCGTGATTGTCACAGCATCCGAGCAGTTCTGGGAGCTGAACTTTCCGGCGTTTTTGCGCACGTCCACAGAAGATGCAGGTTTGTGGAAATTTTCCTCCAGGACCCGTCACCGGATGATCTACAAGAGACCTAACTAACATGCTTGATGTACTTGATGATTCATGCAAGTGAAATGATTCAGAAATGGCGGTAACATTTTTATAACAAGTACACTTGGAGACACTTCTAACGCATCACTTAATCATATCAATATAGCTCACGTATTTTCGATCGGATTGTGTTGAAATTTGGACCAAGAATAATTCAACACATATCGGATAACTGCTGAAAATTTAATTGAAATTGAAAAACAACAAAATGTAAAACTTAACAAATTAAAAACGTCTTTTCAAAAGTCAAATTCGCAGACTCGTACAACGTAAAATAATAACAATGTGAAAATAAAACGCATAAACTTACACGTCTTAATAACTAACCGGCTTGCCGATTGAGCAATTTCGCTCGTGAATATTCATACGAGCCATAATGTATTTCTTAAATTAATGTTATGTTGTTCTTGTGTAAAAACTTACCTAGAATTATGAAATTGAAATTAAATTGGAATAAAATGTATATCGCCTTTTACTACACTTGGTGATTTTTCTAACGCAACACTGTTAAAACTTACATATCTCAGTAATGAGTAAATATTTTTATTTAAAATTGCACATGTGATCATTTGACTACAGTATGTGCAAGCTAACAATCATTCATCCGTGACGATCGGACGCTTTAGCAAGTGGGAAAGGTAGCCTGTAAAATGTAAAGTGCGCGATTGCGCTCCTGAATATTCATACGAGCTATACTGTTTTGTAAATAATTTTTATGTTTCCTTATGTAAGAACCCACCTAAAATAATTTAATTGAAATAAAACTTAAATCGCGTTTCAACATTTTCACGTGCAAAAATATAGAACCACACCTACCCCACGTGCTGAAGCGTCCAATCGTCACGGATGAATGATTTTATCGAGAGCTTGCATAGAACGTAGTCAAATGATCGTATGTAAAATTTTAAATCAATATCTTTACTCGTAACTGAGATATTCAAGATTGAAAAGTGATGCGTTAGAAGTGTCTGCAAGTGTAGTATGATATCCATCAACACAAGAAAACTGTCCGGCAAACACGAACAGACTGCTGAATACTTGGATAACTTCCAAATAGGTTTTGATTTTCTTATGTGAAATACTTTTCTAACTCGTGTCCATGATTCAGTGTCGAACAATTTGATCTTTTCAGACACAATGAGAGGACCTGCATGTAGCACACACTGTGGTCCGGTACTGCTAGTCTGGTTGCTGTTTTCCAATGCCATCTTTAAACCTGGAAAAGTTTTGCATATGGTAGATTCCAAATGTAATTAAATTAATTGATTGATTGATTGATCGGTTGATTGAATGATTGATAAACACTCTTGGTTAATCAGAAACAAGATATTAAACAAAAAAAACTGTGATGTAAAGACAATTTGACCGAATTACAGACTCAAAATATTTGTTCTGCATTATATTTCATTAATGATCACTAATTTCTTGCAACTTGAATAAAATAGAATAATCTTTAAGTTTAAATGCCAGAAAGTAGAAGTTAGTTTTAAGTTTAAATACCAGAAAGTAGAAGTTAGTCAGGCAGTCTAATAAAGCACAGGTCAACCATCAACATACTGCTCACTTCTTCTCTGTTTTTTCTAAGTATTAAATTGTATTATTGGCTTGTAGAAATGCAAATATCATCATTCAGCAAAGTATTATTATCAGTCTGATTGAATTACTGAACTCATTTTATTGAAACATTACTTGTGTGACAACATTATTTTCAGCAGTCTTACATTCAGGTCATGTTATTTTCATATTTCCAGTCCTTTTGAGTGATTTTCAAACAATTACCATCCTTACCCCAAAACTGGTCTCGCATGTGAGGGTTTGAGTTGTCGATGCACAACCAGTTAGACGACCTAGACAGCAAGACATGAAATATACAATACATATAATGTTGTTGTTGTTGTAGTACAATCAATGTATTGCTGGATAATTTAACAGTTACATATATGAATAGTTATGAAAAAAAGATCAAAACAGAGTAAATTTAAATTTTATTCAACCAACCTGCATAATAATTGTCTGTTTGGTGCTCCAAGTTAGTGTAACCATTTACTTCATATCAGTGTAATCATTGCAACAAAGAACAATCTGAAAAAAAGATTTTTTTTATAGTAGTTTTATAGTAGAGTACGAATTTTGAAATGTTCATGAACGAACAACATTTAACCATTACAATGATCACATGTCTTATAAAGCTTATAACATAAAATTATTCCAGAAATCAGCGAGTTTTGTGTGTGATTTAGCTCATTTTGCTGTTACAAAAACAACAACAGGAAACTGTTTTTACGCTTTAAAAAGAGTAAAATTTTAAACAAATATGTTGAAAACATTGTTAACATAGTAATGAGACTTTGAAAAACTAAACTTGAACTAGGACAAAGGCATGTAAAAGAATTTAGAAATTTGGTGGTTTGTCACTTTTTTTAAAAAGTACTAGAAACTTTATTCAACCAACCTGCATAATTTGCTTGATGCTGAGAGATATTGTTACTCTTCCCTTTATATCATTCAAACATTTCTGGAAAAAAAAATAACTATGTAGACCAAATGCGTATTTTAATTCTTAATTATAAATGATTATCTCGATTGCATTATAGTTTCGTTAAAAAGGCAGTCTGCCACTGAGATTTGTTATACCGTGATGATGTGAAAGATTATTTAATGACACACAATTCCACAGACAGCCTTATAGTATAATAACTAACGTGCAGGGCATGCTGCCCGTAACTTTGGGAGCACCATTTAAAGTAAAATTTATCCGAAACTGTGCATATCCGTATACTAATACACTTTCTAAAAAAATGAAAATGACCTTTCTTTACTCTTTCTCTTTTATATTTTTTTGTATAATGCTATTGTTACACTTTTGTTGAAGTACTTATAGTACTGTTTTACCAAGTAATGCCGAGTTGACATGCACAGATGGTCATTATAAACTGGAAAAGTCATCAACATGTCATACACCAGAACTGTTCCATGTTTAAACATCTTTCAAACAAACTGTTATACTACATTAAAATTAAGCTTATAGTGTATGAAGTTAGAAATGGTTAATTAATAGACAAAACATTTCTTACCTGAACTTATATGCCCTACTTGTAAATCGAGGCGATTTCTTTCTGTTTGTTCATCATTTTATTTGGACCTTCCGCAAACTTAAATTTGCGTGTTTAAATCAAAGGGAAGTAACTTTTGTAAAAGTGGTACAAACATTAAACAGGTCAGGATTGGTCTATTTTCAGGATTTTCAAAAATATATGTACTATGTTAGCAATGTTTGGACATAGAAATGATTGCAGGTTTTATGAGTTTAATTAAGATTAATTTAATCATATCAGAAAAATTGTGTAAATTTCTGTTTTCTCAACATTTAGCAGGTTGTAACCTATAAGCACACTGTGCACAAAATCTTGGCATAATATAATCATTTGATTCAATATTTTGTTTTGTGTGCTTTTATGAACAACATTTTACCATGTATAATGATCACATATTTAATTATTGACATTTTGCGTGTGATTTAGGTCGTCCCCCTCTCCACGCCCACATTGACTTAAAAACGACATTCAAACAGAATATAATGTAATAAAATAGGGAGACACTATGTGCATTTTTAGAACCAAAATGAGACGGATATATTGATAATTGTTAACATTGAAACAAGGACTGAAGAAATAAAGCTTGGAAAATTGACAAAAACGGCTAAAAATGTTAAGAATTTAGTGGTTTTTAACCTATAAGCACAATCTTTTCATAAAAGTGATGTTATACATATATATATATATATATATATATATATATATATATATATATATATATATATATATATATATATATATAGAAAGAGAGAGACACGTACAATATATATACGAACAATATTTTATTATTATAATGATCACATGCCTTAGAAATCTAATTAAATCAAATGATTCCAGAAATCAGCAGTTTTGTTTGTGATTTTATTAATTTCCCCCAAAATCACAAAATAAATGATGATCAAAAAAATAGTTGTTGGAATGAAACAAGGAGGCCATATGTGTGTTTTTAAAACACTAATTAGACAAATATGTTCAAAATTGTTAGCTTGGTAAAATGAATTCGCAGAATTAAAAATTGAAAAATGGGCAAATTCAGCTAAAAAACGATATATTTTGTGGTTTTTAACCTTTTTTTAAAAAAAACAATACCTGGACAATTATTTTTTTTCACTGAATTATCGGAAAGGTTTATGATACCTATTTTAAAAACCCAAAACGGAAACCCTGGGTTAATTCGCATGGCTGAAAAGGTGTATTCATTTAATTATTCCTGAAATCAGCAGAAAAACTTTCGATGTTGAGTGATTTTACCAAAAAAATCATAGATATGCACGGCTGTGACATGTGTTTTCTGGAAGGATATAAAAAAAACATTTTTAAATATACAAAAAAAATCTTGGCCTCAAAAATTGCAATAAACACCTGTGGGCTCTCGGACCACGATATTTCCTTCAGATTTAGCTGTTCTAACGACGCATGGTCACAATCTGTGTCTAATCTTCAAATACCTCATAACGTGGCAGTATCGGTTTGCGATGAGTTATTGTATGTACGCATAGTTTCTTATTTATTTTTACCAATCGGTAGCCATACATCAACACATGTTTGAAAATAATGATTATTCATATTCTATTGCCATGAAATGCAGAATAAACTGCGATTGTGAAGAACATGTTATTTTGCTAAATTACAAATATATAAATTAATCACGCTAATGCGACAAAGAGTGTTGCTAGAGTGCGTCCTAACTCTATCCATCACTTAGTAGTATAGCTGCTATCGGAAATAGGAGATTATGACGTATTGTATACATAATTATGAAAATTGCATATGTCCTTCCAACTACATAGCATGTGTCGTGACTTGTGATTATTTTATTTCTTTGCTGTGTCAGGAAATACTGCTAGTGTGTTCACTTGTTATTTTTTAGCGTGCTAGCAATTCGATGGTTTATCAGAAAACTGTCCAAACATTCGAAGGAATTGTTGAATATATATCATTTTGTTGTCGTTTCTTGGATCTGTCGCTCGGTTAAATTGTTGGACAATCTGACACTAATTGCCATTCGTAAACGGCCACATAGTGATGATAAATGAATCTTCTGCTGATACAACTTGAGTTTCACTTTGTTTATTTGGATATTGATATAGATACTGGTTTTACAAATACATTGCTCTGTATATGCGTGTTGTACGCGAAGCGATTGAATTAAACCTTTAATAGCGTGATAAGCGTTTAATTACTGGAATATCGAAACATCAGTATTAGCAGTAAGAATATCCAATCGGCTTCTTAAAAACATGTAAGATAGACCATTGTTGCCCAAAGTGAGGGCGGTATTTCCTTGCCATGAAATATGTGGCATACAGCTGCGTAACCATAGAACCGTAATAATCTGATCTGACGATAATCTAATTTTCCTTTCAAGTTCACTCCATGTAACTATAAGTTGATATTTCCTTATCTTGATGAAAGTAGTCAGTAATGTGATATTCATGATTTTCTCATAAATGGCCTTGAGACAGTCGAGTCGGTATTTATAAATGTATTCATGTGAATTTAATTAAACATTTGTATTAGTAGCACTAAACAACACAATAATCGTTGGAAATTAAATAAATATATATTTACTCGTAGTTTTGGATATACAAAATGTGTCAATTTATTGAAGAAACACAGTAAAACAATATATCAGATACTTCACAACACTGTTGATATTTTTTACATAAAAGAGGGTGTGACCGAAGTAACTTTTTCTAGTTTGTTTTTCATCAAAAAAGTTTTTATATGGATTTGAAGTAAACAAAAACAACATCAGCACATCAACAAATAACTAGATCTTTGAATTGATAACACTAAGATTCTAGTTGTAAATAGCCCAAAACAATATGGTTGTTTCCATGTTTCAAGTCCGATATATTCTTGGATTTAGGAGTTTATGTTCGTAAATTGTCGATTTAAAACTATGTACAAATTGTTGCCCATTTATATTCACTTTATTTTTGTGTGCGTGTTATCAAAACTGCAATAAATTCTGATTGCACGCGCTTCGTTTCCATACGATCAATAGAATACCGATGTCAGAAGTAAATCTATGGTAACCTCCATAAACGACCTCACTTTTCAATGCCTGTCTACAAGAGGATAGAGCCACGAACAGGCAGACACAACCAACAGATACATCATTATTGACACATCCAACATACACATCACTATTGATACCCGGTGGTCGTTCATTCAAGGCAAATGACGAACTGGAGGATTGACTCTATTCACCACGAACGTTGTTGTTTGTGTCACTCGTTGAAACGGCAAATGTAACGATTGCAGATCAGATTAAACGACATTACGAACCTGAAAAATATATAACAATAACGAAACGCGTGATACATCATCAGCTAAGCAAATCTAGTAAAGATCCGCAAGTCATTTACTTTATTATTAGATGAATTAAGGATGCGTTTGTCTTACTATAAATTTAAGACGAAGGTATGTATTTCCCTCTTCCCATACTTACCCTGATCGGATGAATCATGAGCACTTATTTATAAAAAATCACAGAATTGCGATAGTTTAAATAATTTTCGACCGACAGACCGACAGACCGACAGACCGACCGACAGACAGACAGACAGACAGACAGACAGACAGACAGACAGACAGACAGACAGACAGACAGACAGACAGACAGACAGACAGACAGACAGACAGACAGACAGACAGACAGACAGACAGACAGACAGACAGACAGACAGACAGACAGACAGACAGACAGACAGACAGACAGACAGACAGACAGACAGACAGACTGAAAGACAGACAGACAGACAGACAGACAGACGGACGAACGGATGGATGGGCGAACGGACGGACGAACAGACAGACAGACAGACAGTCAGACAGTACATCGTCTTCATACTCATGTAAGAACATTATTTAGTGCAGCTCGAATGATGATTTGTTCGAATCATAACTTGGTCAATGCACATTAAAATATAACCTTAATTCAGCTATCGGGGATATATTTGTTTTGAATATTAATTGATTTTTTGTTTCAGAACACTTAATGTCATTATTTCGTATTTACTAAATTAAACAATCTTGCAAGTTCACTCAGTTGACAGTATTTGACGGCTTAAAAATGCTTGTGATTAACAAGTCGACGCGACATTTTATTCAGTAATTATGAGCACTGCATTCAAAGAGACCTACTCAAATCTAGTTACTGATCACTCTAAATTTTCTGACACTGTAACAAGTCCACTACAAATATACACATTATGCGTTATATGATTAAAGGCGATTATCTATTTTAAGTTCGCAAATTATGCTGTGTGCAATCAAGAGTACGTTCTGCATTAATATTTTCGCATTAGAGAACGGATTAGTTGTTTTTGTGCAACACGTTTTCCAATTATCTTATTTTGAACACAGACAAGCTGTCGAGTAAGACTGCTTAAGGGTATAAATTACGATGAGTCTTGTTAATATATTACTTTAATTAATTGCTGGCTAGTTGATCAGATATAAGTTGGTTGATAGGAGATTTCTCAAGACAAAAGGGCTATTGTCTTACACAAATGCATATTTCAGCAATAGCTTATGTGTTTGTGGCAAGCACGTTCTTGGTGCTTGGAATAAATGGACAGGCCGATTACGAAAAAGCACTGAAAAGGATCCATGGTCAAGTGAAGCACATCGGGAAAACGATGGTCGCCTTAAATAAGATGGTAAGACTCGTTAAATTGATGTAAGTAATGCATACTTAAATCCTGTAAGTTTTGTCGTTAGGAGCCTTTTTATTAATTTTTATTATTCAAATCCCTGCACATGTTGAGACGCAAATACTTGCACCTTTCCATTACCAAACTTGTATGGATGTGTTTAGTGCCTAATACATTTGTGTAGATACGATACCCGGCACGAAATGTTTAACAAGGAGCATTCACAAATTTTAATTTTTGAGAATGAATCATTCGCTTATTTCACTTTTAATGTGAACAAGTAATTATTTAAGATCAATTTATATAAGTTCGCCATATTTCTATAATACGATTAGTATTTGTATTTCCATTCCTAGTTAAAAGAGGTTTACGACGTTAAGGACAAGTGTTACTACAGACCCGGAAAAAATCGTACAAAGCCAGCAGACAGTGAGTCAATTTTCTTACTTTTTCTTAAGTATAAATTTATTACCTTGCATACTGTGTTGATCCTCTAATTCATATTTCACACTTGAGGAAATGTTTTTATACTGACCCATTGTGGTCTTCAACTGTTATAGTCGTTTGAAGCCAAACGATTTTTTCACACATTATGTATTCCATTGTAAATTATACCTCACTTTACTATCAAATGTTTAAGTTCCCTGAATATTGTGCACTTATGCCGTGATGTTTGAACGTAATCTTGCCCGATCGGTCAATACGTTTTAATGGACTGTAATAGTATCACATGGAAAACACGTAATCTTGCCCGATCGGTTAATACGTTTTAATGGACTGTAATAGTATCACATGGAAAACACGTAATCTTGCCCGATCGGTTAATACGTTTTAATGGACTGTAATAGTATCACATGGAAAACACGTTATCTTGCCCGATCGGTTAATACGTTTTAATGGACTGTAATAGTATCACATGGAAAACACGTTATCTTGCCCGATCGGTTAATACGTTTTAATGGACTGTAATAGTATCACATGGAAAACACGTTATCTTGCCCGATCGGTTAATACGTTTTAATGGACTGTAATAGTATCACATGGAAAACACGTAATCTTGCCCGATCGGTTAATACGTTTTAATGGACTGTAATAGTATCACATGGAAAACAAGTTATCTTGCCCGATCGGTTAATACGTTTTAATGGACTGTAATAGTATCACATGGAAAACGAAAAATCTCTTCAAGCTTACTTACAATCAATCAAACAATGTATTTTGTACTGTGTATATTATATGTTCCCCATGTTGTATCTATGTATACCTGGGAGTAATAAAGTATTGTTCTGTTCTGTTCTGTTCGTTGCTTGAAATGTAGAAATAAATTAACGCTGCTGAACGCTGGATTTCCAAATAAAATCTGCACTTTCGACTTGTTTGTTGTTTAAAGTTCAGCATCTTTGTTTGGTATTATAACATATAACTTTAGACATATGTTGGGCTCTGTATTTCCCCATCGAAAATCAATATCCACTTCGGTCCTCAGCCACGGTTGACATCACTGTCATCGAGATGCAATATTTAGTATTAACCTCGTCACTATACATTTTAACACTATACCCATCAATCGCCTATGGTATTTATGTTATATGATAGTTATAATCAAAATAATCAAAACGAATTTCGTGATTGCATCAGAGTTATCTGTAGATCAAGGAAATTGTGGATAGCAAATGCAAAACAAGATTAATAATGTGTTCACAGTCTACGCAGTTCCGAAGAGCGGAAAAAGCGGTGGAATAGTTAAAGTGGAAGTTACCAAGTTATATGACGAATGCTTGAAGGGTCTAAACCCAGACATTTTCCCTCCTGTGAAGGCAAAGATCTGGTGTCTGCGTGTAGCACTCTGGCGCAAACAGAACGACCTGAAGGCAGGGGACTTTGAAAAAGGACTGGAGGAGGCGAAATTGCTTCAGAAGGGAGGCGCGACGACTCGTGACCCCCGAGATAACAATCAACCGTGGGATGATACTAAGCAGAGAAAAAAGCGAGGCGCATTGGACGTAAGGCAGATTGCACCTGCGGACATCACGCGTCCCCTGACTGGGTTCAGGACACGGCAGGAGTACAGGACGCTCTCTCTTGATCAAAGAAACCGGCTCCATGCAGCGCTAAATCAAGTTTACCAGGTTGTTCTGAGTTTTTTTACATAAAAGTTTAATCGTGGAAATATCTACGAACATATATGGAAAGCGGACAACGACAACGAGCGAGGCCTGGTATTGTTAATAGCATGGGGGGGGGGTGGGGGGGGTGGGGGGGGTAGAGGGTTAGGGTAAGGGGTAGGGTAAGGGTTAGGGGTCGGGTTTGGGTTAGGGTTAGCCTTAACAGTTGTCCGCTTCCCAACAGATATAGGTATTAAGTAGTCGATATCTGATTTGCGTTATAATAAACGTGTATTTTATTGCACCATAATGATAAAGGCCTATCAATAGTTTAAGCCAACACTGGATATATTTGCTATTACATATCTTTTATCAGTCGGCATGATTTTATTCAAGCGTCCTTACAATTAAAATTCAGATTACGTTACCATCCTGTCGAAATAACGATCTTAGACATAACTTTGTATATTCAACACTCATTCAATGCATAGAGATATTCTCAAAGTTAAATACGTGTCCGAGTTTTAGTATATAATTCAATGGGTACAGTATTCTAAGACGCCCGATTGTTTCAGGACGGGACGATGACCTGCTTCGCTCTCGTGCACAGGAACGCATTGAATGATGGAGGGGCCCATCGAGGGACATGCCTTCCTGCCCTGGCACAGGGTCTTTCTATCTCTGTAAGTGAATCATTGAGCAATGCTTTTAGAACATCTTTGCTAATACATGTGCGTTAAGTGTCGTCGCAGATTATCCTGTGCGCACAGGCTAATCAGGGCCGACATTTACTACTTAAATGGATTATTTTGTTTAAAGGAAGTATATTCTAAACCGATATCCAGTTTAGGCGTAAAGATACGTACCTGATTAGACTATTGCGGACTGCACAGGCTAATTTGGGACGACACTTTACGCACAGGCATTAAGCCCAGTTTTCCTAGAACGAGCCTCAGTTGATGGTCTGCTCTTCAATCTGACGACAACAGACACATTTACAATAGGTTTATAGATTTATAGCACATTCATAATCAACCCACGTATGGGTGTCCTTCAATCATTCCGGAATTATCTTATGACTCACCATTTAGTTTATACTTATCAATTCAAATGTTCTATATATTTAACAAAGCTTTTCGTATAACGTGCAATTGTATAGCTGATTAAGAGAACATAATCACTTCACATTATCAGGCCCTTAGACAGGGTTTTGAAAAGGGGGAGGGGTAGCGAATTTTCCCATCAACGATTGTATTGAGCAACAAAGTGGCGAAGGGGGTATGTGCGGGAGGGGATATCCCCCTCCTGCAATCGAGGGGTTTGGAGGTCCTCGCCCTAGAAAATGTTGAAAATGAAACGTAAAATCCTGCATTCTGGTGACTTTTTATCTGTATTTAGAGACTGAATTTATAGAGCAATTTTATATAAAATTTCACTTTCTTTGACCATACTCAGTGACTAATCGACATGAATATGATATAAAATACATGTATTCCCCACTACCGTTTTTCAATAACCACCTTTTTAGATCAGTCACGGAAATGCATTATTGTATAGGGTGTTTAACCCGACACTAGAATGCGCGCACACATTTTGTTTACATATGCAACAACAAATTTATAGAATATAAAAGCTACAATAAGAACGGTATAAAATATCTCTATTTATTGGAATCTTAGAATCTGTATACATCTTTACCATTCCAAAATTCTACCATTCATAAATCATCTTGAAAATGACTTCATCGAGTAATTAATCATATGGTGACCTTTCGGTAGCCTATTGAATTCAACATCATTGTAGCGCTTAAATACGAAGACTCACTGAGATTCATGACCGTTTTTGCATCGAATAAAGTTGGGTTCAACTTGTAGTACATTTTTTACTCGTCAAAAAATGTTGGGAGCGAATGCATCCAACGCACCCAGTCCCCCCCCTCCCTGTCTGCGGGTATGATTATCATGTATTGACTCCACAATTGTCTAAATTGTATTGTGTAAGCAATAGGTACTTTTCCCCAAATTAATAGCCACCTTTCCCTTTACTTGTTAAGTTTCACAAAAAGTCGAAACCCGATGGCTCTTACTCGCCGTGACCAACAACAAAAGCTCGAGTCATCCGGAATTTGAGCCAGCCGATTTATATAATATACTAATGTTTACTAACATGAATCTGCAATATATTTATATCTTAAACTGAAGAGTATTTCATACTGCCTAAAATACGTTCTTCTTTCTGCCATAGTTAACAAGAATAAACATATAATATAACTACTTTTATAATCAATATTTTAAAACTGCTACACAAACAATCAAATAAATATCATGTAATAAACACATTGGAACAAACACATATAATATAATCGCGTGTTTACGTAGCACATTTACGTGTACATGTAAGAAACAGCACTAAGATACAAAACACGAATAAGTATTATGTACATATATCTGAAATATTAGACAACTCTACGTGAATTTATGAATTATTTTTTTTTAAGAATGACATAATGGCAATATGTGTTATGTTAATAAGTTGTCGTATAGATACAACATTTTCTAGTTAAATTGAGTTAGCATTTTACATTTAATGATGCAGCCGTTCCAGCCATAATAATACTCCATCTACAAAAACGCCAGATTTGATACAGAACGCCATCTTTTACTCAAACCAAACATACCGTATATTCGAGCCAATCGAGTTTTAGCCATCGGGTTTCGACTTTATTTTACTTTTTAGATTACATGGTTCATATTCCTGAGTAGTTGTTTTGACGTTGGATTCGAAAAGTTTTTCGTTTACATAATTGGACAAATTCAGTTTTTACCACAAACATTGTACAAAAGAAGGTTGAATTGTTAAAGATTCTCAATACGAATAGCAAACGACAAAAAAAATCTTTCAGATCTTTAGATAACATTAGTTCTTTAATTTACTCACAGAATAGGATCGAATATGGACACTTTGATCGCATAAATAAAAGCTATTTCAATGATTGATGCAAACATGATCAATACCTTAATCTGGAATACCAACACAAAGTTTATGGTTGGCACACACATTTAGGGTCGGATGTAGTACAGGGAAATATACAATGTGTTACGCTTCTCAGAATAACGATATAGAAAATATATCTCGACAATAACGCGGCACCTTTTTTTATATTCAATGTGGAATACAAGCGAAAATACGATTGGAAACAACAAAAATGAAACTTAATACATAAACAATGCAATCAATGAAAAATGTTATTTAATTAATGAATAGAATGTATTATTTGGTATGTCATTGACTATATTATTCAATCATTCAATGTATCACTCAATGTATCATTTAATATTACACACAATATATCACTCAATATACCACGTATTATATCACACAATATTTCATACAATAGTTTCACACAATATATCACTCAATACATCACTCAATATATCACACAATATTTCACACAATATATCACACAATATATCACACAATATATCACTCAATATATCACATAATATATCACACAATATTTCACACAATATATCACTCAATATATCACACAATATATCACACAATAGCTCACATAATATATCACTCAATATGTCACTTAATGAATCTCTAAATATATAATTTAATATATCACTCAATATATCATACAATATATCACTCAACATATCACACAGCACATATCACAAAAATATCACTCAATGTATCAATCAGCATTACACACAATATATCATGCAATGTATCCTTAAATATATCCTTTAATATATCACTCAATATGTCGTTCAATATATCACTCAATATATCAAACAAAAAATATCACACAATATACCAATCAACATATAACATAATATATCATTCACTATATCATTCAATATCTAATTCAATATATAACTCAATATATATTATGACACACTATTATCATCCAATATATCACTCAATATATCACTCAATATATCATTCACTATATCATTCAATATATCATTCAATATATCACTTAGTATATCATTCAATATATAACCCAATATATCACTCAATATATTACTCAATAAATCACACAATTAATCACTCAATACATCACTCAATATATCACACAATATGTCACTCAATATATCACTTATATAACACACAATCAATCACTCAATCAATCACTCAATCAATCACTCAATATATCATAAAATATATCACTCAATATATCACTAAATCTGTATGTTTCACACAAAATATCACCGAAATATCACTCAATATATCACTCAATATATCACTCAATATATCACACAATTTATCACTCAATATATCACGCAATATATCTCAATATATCAGGTTTGAAGAAGCTCTGAGACAGAAGGACCCAAGTGTATCCCTGCCATATTGGGACAGTACCTTAGATGACAATATGGCGGCGGGACCTGGGTTCTCTATTATGTGGGACAACGCACATTTAGGTAGGATTTTACAACAGTTTACTCTTCACAACGGTTTAACTAAGTTTTAATATTTGAAGTTGTTTAGCCTTTGAAAAGAGTATTTCAAAACATATTGAGAATAATATGTTTAGTCCGATGAGTGAAGCTATTTTGATCGGATAACATAAAAACTAAAAAGGACGTTTATGTTTGTAAACCAAAATAACTAAAAGTGCGTGCACTTTGTATATACTTGCAGTATGTCCACAATTGTATGTTTATATCTCATATCTTCTTGTTGTATGTTTCTTACAGTAATCTTAATGTATATATTAACGTAAAGTTGAGGTCAACAGCACACAAGACAGCAAACATACTTTACATAATACATTGTTACAGTATGTTATTCAATCCTCGTGCCGTGGTGTTTAATTAAACACGCATTCGATAAGAGCTATGACCGAGACATATCACTTAACCAGTTAATATAAGAGCCTCGCTCTGTGAAAAAGGGGTTTGATGCATGTTCGTTAAGTGCCGTCCCAGATTAGCCTGTGCATGCATTGGACGACACTTAACGCAAATGCATTCAACCATCTTTACACCCAGCGACGCCCATTTTAATTGGTTGTTTGTTATTATTCAGGTCCCGGTGTAGGTAACGTGAACGCAGGGCCTTTCGCCAACTGGACGACTGCCGAGGGTCCCTTGCAGAGGAACGTGGCTCGGGGAAACGGGAACCTCGTGCGTCAGACCAGGATCAACACCTTGCTTAATTTGTGTCTACTGGATGTTAGTAAAAAATGCACATTACATTAACGAGCCCATAACTCGATGTTTTCAATAATGATTGCTTTATATCATGCTTTAATCAAAAAAGCCACTTTGAATTATTAACCAGGTTTTCCGAAGGATAGTTTTCATCCGATCTTTACGAAACTTGGTCAGAAGTTGTATCTAGACAATATCTAGGTCAAGTTCGAATATGGGTCATGCCAGGTTAAAAACTAGGTCACGGGGTCACTTAGTGCGTTTTAAAAATTGAGCATGTTTACCGCTTTTTAATTCAAATAGTTTTCATCCGATCTTTACGAAACTTGGTCAGAAGTTGTATCTAGACAATGTCTGAGTCAAGTTCGAATATGGGTTATACCGGGTCAGAAACTAGGTCACGGGGTCGAAAACAGATTGATTTTGAAACAAGGGGGGTAATTGTGATGAACAATCAGTAGCAATGCACATTTTGAGTTGCAGTTGTCTCCCTTTATCAGACTTTTTTTATTGAAAACCTGGTTTTGTGACAATTTTGTCCCTTGTCTCTTTTCCGTTAAAAAATGCAAAGAACATTTGAATCTGAAAGCAAATGTTTATTGCTTGATTGGCTATTACAGGAGTTCACAGACCCATGGGAGAGTACACACGACTCGGTGCATGTGTGGGTAGGTGGCACAATGGAACGATCGTTTGCCGCAGCTGATCCCGTGTTTTACATGCACCATGCCTTCGTAGATTATGTATGGGAGAGGTTCCGGCAGCGCCAGCGGGCAGCCTGTGGAGTGGATCCGGCGGCAGACTACCCGCCCGACGATGCAGATGCACCGGAGCATAGTGCGGTCAGCCCGATGGTGGCGATGGACTTTTTGAGGAACAGGGACGGCATCGCTGATTACTGGATCAACAACTGGTTTAACTATACGGACTCGCCCACTTGCGCCAATAATTGCGGTAACAGTCCGGACTTGTACTGCGACAGTGCAATTAATCGTTGCGTGTCAAACTCGCGATTTGACTTTGGCAATCCTGTTAGCACTACTCCTATCCCATTAACGACAGCTACAACTACAACTGTTACAACAACAACTGCAACTACGACAACTGAAACTACAACAACAACACGTCCGACACCTATACCAATTACCTCAACATCCGAATCGCCTAGAAACACACCAACACCACCTAGGAACATAACCACTACACGTCCACCAACACCCAGCCCAACGCCCATACCAAGTGCAACACCTAGCCCAATTACGACAACATCTACAGGCCCCCTTACGACAACACCGATTGCATCATGCACTGATGGCGGGAGCTATTGTAGAAAGGTCAATGAAGGTCAGAAGCCATACGAAGGCAAATGCTCCAAAGACCCATATGACGGATCCTGTGCCAGGCGACCAAGGCCAGCTACTGCGGACGCAGTGGTGAATGCAATATGTCGCAACGAGCTTCCAAGGTCGCCATCGCTTCAAGCAGTGTTTGACGCCATTTCGTCTGAGTTAAAGAGAGCGCAACGTTTCCCGCCGGAGAGCGAGCAGACATGGTTCCGCATGAAGCCGGATGAGGAAAAGGACTGTCGCTGCCTGGACAGTCTTATCCGAGACCCGCTTGTCGCCTACTTGAAGGAAGGCAGACAACTTAATCAGTATGGGCCGAAGCTTTAAGACAAATGGTAATCGTAGCGGCCATTGGTTTGCTCCAGAAATATCATTAATGTAATGTTTTTCATTTTAAAAAACAACCTTCCAATGGAATCTGGCTTATATGTTCAAGTATCTTTGTCATTAAAAACTCAATTTAAAAAATAAACATGTTAACGTTTCGATATTTTGTTGCATTTATATTATGCTTTGCAAACCCGTTTTTATTCACATGTTTTTGCTGTGTTGTTGTTACATGTATTGGTAATGCGTTGTGTCGCAGTAGAAATCGTTACTCGCCATACACATTTTATAACAAACTCCGTGAGAGTAAGCTTGATTTATGGAATTAATCGTCTGCTGATCCAGAGTGATTTTATAATGCACAAAAACTCTCCCCTACATTATGCACCTGCGGTTACACATATAACAATATTTAATTACGATAGCAAACTTACAAATAACAAATTCAAACTGTTGGGGAATGTGGTGAATCTTACTGTAACGACTTGATGGTAAAAACGTAGTTCTACTGCTAACAGCCCCTTTGATGATTGAAAGATTGAAAATATGAATGGATATATCTTACACTGCAAAACACAAACTGTAGCTGTATTAAATTTAGGATTTGTGTAAGATTTTATTGTATTCACAGCATTTCCAAAAGGTCAAGTTGGTCATATTTTCCCTTTAGAAAACACACCTAAGCGAAACGAAATAGTAGGTGTTGTATGGGTAAACCTTACATGTTTATTCGTGAGTAGACAGAAGTTCAACCTGTGTTGTATTGTATGACCCTCAGTACGTATGAATACAAAGAGATATATGTAAGTAGAGCAGTTAAGTTTGCATAAAAAACAACAACAACAAAATCAGATGGTGGATGAAATGCATGTATTACATCAAATACTTAAACAACATAAAGACACATTAAATCTCTAATTTAGTTAACATAAGTACTTTTTATACTGTACTCGAATCTATCAATCGACCGTTCCAATACTGAATAAAGTTATAAGTACAGGAAAGTCTTTGTTTAATAGTGCTAGGAAATAGCGTATCGTGATCTACATGCCTTAAAATACCAGGCGTCGTAAAAACCAAGCGTTCTTAGCAAAATACGCAGTAAGGGACACCAACTTTTTAGTATAAGGATATATTTCGCAATCACTCAACAGTGTAAGGTAAATTGTTTTTGAAATTATAACTATTAGTATGTAATCATTTGACCGAATATTTTATAATGTTATTAAGTTTCTTTGTTCGACAGTTTGTGCTGCAAAACTTGCCGTATATTCTTTTGACATCCAACAGACTTTTACACAATTGTATATGAATACGTTCTTAGGCATCGCACTTGACGTAACCCCCAAACTTCGCCTCCTCTATTTACAATATATGATCTAGGTTTATCAAACAAACTTTGTCTGTCTGTGTTTCACAATAATGTTGGTCAATCTTTTAAGTTATTAGTTCATCTTGAATGTCGCCTTCAAAGCTTGCCCATCTATTGTGCTTTGCACATCAGAGACAGACTCATTCGGCGTAAATACACCACAGAGGAACTTAATTTCAGTAGCATGGTAGTGTTACGAAATATTGTTTTGAAACCGTGCCAACTTTTCTGGATGGCTTAAGTATTATCGATGTTAGCTTCTTACTTCCAGCGTTTACAATATTCTTTAAATACATAAATATTACATTGCATTTCATCAGCGTTATTTGCAAAATAAGTATATCATCTATGTACTACAATAAAAATAATTAATTTAAAATCATCTTCTTTTTAATACCATTTCTAGAAAATACTGATTCTTACTTATTAAACAACATACATACTAGAAACGGCGGTAAACTATCTCCTTGTCAGACGCCTGACATACATCGAAATCTTAACTGAATTTCTTACAAAAAATTACTTTTGATTTAACAGATGAGTAAATTGATTTTTTCAATTTAAAAAAATATTCCGCGAACCTCTACTTAATTGAATTTGCGCTAAAGCTTTTCACGAGCAACATAATCAAAGGCTTCATCAAAGTTAATTAATAAACAATTAAGTTGTTTTCCTTGATTAAATAAGTGCATCAAAATACAATTCAGTAAAACGGTATTATCAATGGTGCTCATATTTTGTCTAAAACCCGCCGGTCCTTATGTTATTCATCGAACATTACACTTAATTCGTTTCTCTCATATTATTCCAAAAAGAAGATACTAGTATATGAAATGAAAAAAAAATGAAACACTATCTGGAGAAAAAAAAACATCCTCATTAATGCATGATATAACATGCATTACCAAGACAGTACAACACACACTCATATCTAAGACAGTACAACAAACACTCAGATCTAAGACAGTACAACAAACACTCATATCTAAGACAGTACAACAAACATTCATATCTAAGACAGTACAACAAACACTCCTATCTAAGACAGTACAACAAACACTAATATCCATGACAGTACAACAAACACTCATATCTAAGACAGTACAACAAACACTCATATCTAAGACAGTACAACAAACACTAATTTCTTTGACAGAACAACAAACACTCATATCTAAAGACAGTACAACAAACACTCATATCTAAGACAGTACAGCAAACACTCATATCTAAGACAGTACAACAAACACTCATATCTAAGACAGTACAACAAACACTCATATCTAAGACAGTACAACAAACACTCATATCTAAGACAGTACAATAAACACTTATGTCTAAGACACGACAACAAACACTCATATATAAGACAGTACAACAAACACTCATATCTAAGAACGTACAACAAACACTCATATCTATGATAGTACAACAAACACTCATGTCTTTGACATTTCAACAAACACTCATATCTAAAGACAGTACAGCAAACACTCATATCTAAGACAGTACAACAAACACTCATATCTATGACAGTACAACAAACATTCATATCTAAGACAGTACAACAAACACTCATATCTATGACAGTACAACAAACACTCATATCTAAGACAGAGCAACAAACACTCATATCTAAGACAATACAACAAAAACTCATATCTATGACAGTACAACAAACACTCATATCTAAGACAGCACTACAAACACTCATATCTTAGACAGTACAACAAACTCTCATATCTAAGACAGTACAACAAACACTCATATCTAAGACAGTACAACAAACACTCATATCTAACACAGTACAACAAACACTCATATCTAAAGAGCGCTTAATGACAGTACAACAAACACTCATATCTAAAGAGCGCTCTATGACAGTACAACAAACACTCATATCTAAAGAGCGCTATATGACAGAACAACAAACACTCATATCTAAAGAGCGCTCTATGACAGTACAACAAACACTTATATCTAAAGAGCGCTCTATGACAGTACAACAAACACTCATATATAAAGAGCGCTCTATGACAGTACAACAAAAAGTCATGTCTAAAGAGCGCTCTATGACAGTAAAACAAACACTCATATCTAAAGAGCGCTCTATGACGACCAACAAACACTCATATCTAAAAAGCGCTCTATGACAGTACAACAAACACCCATATCTAAAGAGCGCTCTATGACAGTACAACAAACACTCATATCTAAAGAGCGCTCTATGACGACCAACAAACACTGATATCTAAAGAGCGCTCTATGACAGTACAACAAACACTCATATCTAAGGAGAGCTCTATGACAGTACAACAAACACTCATATCTAATGAGCGCTCTATGACAGTACAACAAACACTCATATCTAAAGAACGCTCTATGACAGTACAACAAACACTCATTTCTAAAGAGCGCTCTATGATAGTACAACACACACTCATATCTAAAGAACGCTCTATGACAGTACAACAAACACTCATATCTAAAGAGCGCTCTATGACAGTACAACAAATACTCATATCTAAAGAGCGCTCTATGACAGTACAACAAACACTCATATCTAAGGAGAGCTCTATGACAGTTCAACAAACATTCATATCTTAAGAGCGCTCTATGACAGTACAACAAACACTCAAATCTAAAGAGCGCTCTCTGACAGCACAACAAACACTAATATCTAAAGAGCGCTCTATGACAGTACAACAAACACTCATATCTAAAGAGCGCTCTGTGACAGTATAACAAACACTCATATCTAAATAGCGCTCTATGACAGTACAACAAACACTCATATCTTAAGAGCGCTCAATGACAGTACAACAAACACTCATATCTAAAAAGCGATCTATGACAGTACAACAAACACTCATATCTAAAGAGCGCTCTATGACAGTACAACAAACAATCATATCTAAAGAGCGCTCTATGACAGTACAACAAACACGCAGATCTAAAGAGCGCACTATGACAGTACAACAAACACTCATATCTAAAGAGCGCTCTATGACAGTACAGCAAACACTCATATCAAAAGAGCGCTCTATGACAGTACAACAAACACTCATATCAAAAGAGCGCTCTATGACGACCAACAAACACTCATATCTAAAGAGCGCTCTATGACGACCAATAAACACTCATATCTAGAGAGCGCTCTATGACGACCAACAAACACTCATATCTAAAGAACGCTCTATGGCGATATCGAGTACAAGACAGTTCAACAAACACTCATATCTTAAGAGCGCTCTATGACGACATCGAGTACAAGACAGTAGAACAAACACGCATATCTAAAGAGCGCTCTATAATGACATCGAGAACAAGACAGAACAACAAACACTAACATCTAAAGAGCGCTCTTTGACGACATCGAGTACAAGACAGTACAACAAACACCCATATCTAAAGAGCGCTCTATGACGACATCGAATACAATACAGTACAACAAACACTCATATCTAAAGAGCGCTCTATGACTTCATCGAGTACAAGACAGAACAACAAACACTCATATCTAAAGAGCGCTCTTTGACGACATCGAGTACAAGACAGTACAACAAACATTCATATCTAAAGAGCGCTCTATGACGACCAACAAACACTCATATCTAAAGAGCGCTTTATGACTGTACAACAAACACTCATATCTAAAGAGCGATCTATGACAGTACAAAACAATCATATCTAAAGAGCGCTCTATGACAGTACTACAAACACTCATATCTAAAGAGCGCTCTATGACAGTACAACAAACACTCATATCTAAAGAGCGCTCTATGACAGTTCAACAAACACTCATATCTAAAGAGCGCTTCATGACAACAAACACTAATATATTAAGAGCGCTCTATGACGACCAACAAACACTCAAATCTACGGAGCGTTCTATGACGACCAACAGACACTCATATCTAAAGTGCGCTCTATGACGACATCGAGGATATTACATGCATTGACATTGAAGACAGTACAACAAACACTCATATCTAAATAGCGCTCTATGACGACATCGAGTACAAGACAGTACAACAAACACTCATATCTAAAGAGCTTTCTATGACGACATTAAAGACAGTACAGCAAACACTCATATCTAAAGAGCGCTCTATGACGACATTGAAGACAGTACAACAAACACTCATATCTAAAGAGCGCTCTATGACGACATCGAGGATATTTAATATTACCAAAATCGTATTTCTTTGACAGTTTCGACATGAACAGTGTTATGTTAAGACTTTCACAGGTAATGTTGATCAAACTGGACAATAACCATCTACTGCCGTATGCCATCGCTAGCTTTTGAGCAAATACGTTAACCAAGGATAACGTTGTTACATTCCTTGATTCAATACACACAAACAGTAAGGCTTTATACTTAAAAAAAACATTTTTTTAAATTAAACTATACTCAGCCTTTTGTCACAAATTGTATATGCTAACAGTCTCATATATTTTGTTCAGATAAAAAATATACTCACACACAAGATGTAAGATGAAAGACTGATATAGAAACTTTGGCTTTTCATTGAAGTGGTAATTTAAATGCTTTTTACTGATTTCTGTTTATTTGGTTAAAATCCGTTCAAGTCGTAGATGTTTTTAAAAGTAAGCCATTTATGCTTATTGAAAATGAAGCAAAAAAAAAGAAACGCATTTAATTTGTAACGTTAAATTTTAAACGACAGTTATACTTAAACAATGATATGTTTTTATGTTATTATAATACATGTATTGTAAATATCACCTTCATGAACACGGTATTTTGGTATTTTACACGAAATGTACGTTCATGCTTTACATAACTATTTGTTTATTGAATGGAATAATGGCGATCAATGCAGTGAAAAATGTGCACATTGACTGTTTAAACACATATATCCAAGTTATTAAAAGTGGCATTTTGAAAAAAATAAGTCATTGAAAATAGTGTTAGTTTAAAATGGCAGAAACTTGAATGGAATTATCTAACTTGTGCGCACTTTCTTTAAACCAAAACTTACATTCCATCCCGCTGCATTGCAGATCCAAACTTAAAGAGTATTGCGGACTAGCATTTACTTTGTTCAATGTGGGTTTATATATATATATAACTCTGATAGATCTGATGATATATTAACTTAAAAGCTTACCACATAAGATATGTTAATGAGGCAGCATGATAAATCATGTGTAAAAGAATTGGATCATTAAGAATGCAATTAACTCTGATGTCTTAATCCGCTCTTGAATGGACACAGTAACGAGCCAGAAGGTTCTTAATTCACAAATCAATATCATCATTAAGCAACAAATATGTGTATCAACTAATAACATAACAAGAAATATAAGATGTATGTTTGCAATGTTTTTGACTTGTTTATATTGCCCGTTGAACCAATAATTTATCAGACAGACAGACAGACAGACAGACAGACAGACAGACAGACAGACAGACAGACAGACAGACAGACAGACAGACGGACGGACGGACGGACGGACGGACGGACGGACGGACGGACGGACGGACGGACGGACAGACAGACAGACAGACAGACAGACAGACAGACAGACAGACAGACAGACAGACAGACAGACAGACAGACAGACAGACAGACAGACAGACAGACAGACAGACAGACAGACAGACAGACAGACAGACAGACAGACAGACAGACAGACAGACAGACAGACAGATTCTTTATTCAGACTTATACAAAAGTACATCGTCTTAATACACAAATATACACATGATTTTCTGTCACGTGACTACGAATAACAATAAAGCATTACATTACATATATAATCAACTTAAAATGCAAATACAAAAAAAAACACACTCGTTGGTGAGAACACAGAATTTCTATCTAGCATTACATAGCATATATAGTCAATTTAAAATACAAATATAAATAAACACACACAATCGATGGTGAGAACACAGAATTTCTATCTAGCATTACATAACATATATAGTCAATTTAAAATACAAATACTAATAAACACGCACAGTCGATGGTGAAAACACAGCATTTCTATCTATTAAACGATATTATTAAGGATGGCATTTCTTATTAGTAAAGCTTCTTTTATGCATTTACATACTTTATAAATAACTAATCTATCATATGATACTAGCAACTTGTGGAATTTAAATACCGATGGCTTAACATAAAATGTACGGCTGATATTTTTATTTTCTTAAATCAGTGTAACAGCGGCATATGCATATAAAATGATATTCATCTTCTAAATCTAAGTCGTTACAACATAAACAATAATGTTAATTTCGTGGGATGTTGTTATGTGCATATCTGCCAGTTTGGATCCTCAACGTGTGTGCAGAAACTCTTAATCTTACGAAAAATAAACGAAGACGTCTAGGTAGTAAGTCCAAGTATTCTTCATATTCCAAAGATGTTTTATATAGATCACAGGTGGTTAGCGTGTGGCTATGATATTAATTAGTGAAAACATCATTTTGAATGATAAATAATCATATTATAACGAAAAATTAACTTTTCTGAAAAAAAAAATTTCACTATCAAATATATATATAACAAGGTATGCAACTCAAAATCACCCCAAAACGGGGTGCATCGCTTTGAACAGCCATATCTTCATCAATTGTGCAGCGATTTTCACGATCTCGGTCTTATTCAACGCAGAAATGAATTTCCTTTCTGGAAATGTATATGTCTTGCAATATTTTTACAAATGCTGGGTCAACTTTTAAGAAATAACACGATACACAACACGCATGACCCAGTTGACAGTGATCATGTATTCTTTATGAATGAAATCTCCAGTTGTAAAGACACACCTCCGCATTGGACCAATGAAATCACTCGTATGTTTAAAATGTCAGTTAGTTGAAATGTATGTAAACAAAGGTTTCAAACGGCGCTGGACAGTTAGTCTTGATGCAGAATGTAACGACAAGAACGGTAATAATGTTTTTTCATACGTTTTATTGAATTATGGTATCGAACTACATGAACTTTGTAGGGAAGTTGCCCTTTACTCCGTGAAGATTTCAGTCTTAAAGAATACATGATCACTGTCAACTGGGTCATGCGTGTTGTGTATCGTGTTATTTCTTAAAAGTTGACCCAGCATTTGTAAAAATATTGCAAGACATATACATTTCCAGAAAGGAAATTCATTTCTGCGTTGAATAAGACCGAGATCGTGAAAATCGCTGCACAATTGATGAAGATATGGCTGTTCAAAGCGATGCACCCCGTTTTGGGGTGATTTTGAGTTGCATACCTTGTTATATATATATTTGATAGTGAAATTTTTTTTTTCAGAAAAGTTAATTTTTCGTTATAATATGATTATTTATCATTCAAAATGATGTTTTCACTAATTAATATCATAGCCACACGCTAACCACCTGTGATATAGATTATAAATATCTAATACAGGATTGTTATTTATTTTACCGAGCCACTCTTGCTTAAAATTGTCGACTAGTCTACATTTGAATTCACTTATAAAACTATTTATTTGCTCAACGTTTGGATTTCCAATACATAACCAAATCCATAATTATTTTAAAAAGTTCTTGACATCTGTGAGCCAATTGTTATAACCTTTATTGCAATCGTTTAAGGCTTGTCTGTATACAGTTTGCATAATAATTTTGTTATTGTTTATAACTTTAAACCAATATTTTATAAGTTTAACAAACCTATTTATATACAATGGATATCTATTATCTACCTAATTCTCCATAAACAGCAACAATACATGTATTTATTTTAACTTGAAGCAATCGTTTGCAAAATTTTAAATGTATGCGTTCGATATCAAATGACTTCGTGAAACCCCATAATTCTGAAGCATAATTTAATGTAGAACCCACAAAGGAGTCAAACAACTAGCAGAAAAGTGTTGGTTTTATGTCAAAGTCGTGGCATATTGTCAATAGTGTATTCATGGCCTTAAGGGCTTTACCAACCAAATGTTCTTGATTTAATTAAAAATTTCCAGTATAATTCAGCACTGAACCTCAATAGTTAAAATTATCAACGACTTCAATAACATTACCATTGTATGTCCATTTTTCATTTTCTTTTAATCCTCCTCTCTTCCTAAACACCATTATTTTCGTCTTAGCAGTGTTAACACTAAGACCCCAAGAGTTACAGTATAAAAATAAATTATCTAGATGGGATTGGACTTCAGCAGGTGGCTTGCTTTAAATAGCCATGTCGTCAGCAAATAATAGTAAAATCAACACAATATCATCTATACTCAATCCAGAGTTAATATTATCTTGTAAATAAAGTTAAAGGTTTTCGACAAATAAAGAAAACAAAATCGGCGACATTACCTCCCCTTGCCTCAGTCCGACCGCATAACTAAAATAATCTGAATAAGATGAACATGATTTAACACGTGATTTAACATTTGCATACATATCCTTCACAATTCTGAGCAATTTGTCATTAATACCAGACTTAAACATGTTCAACCATAATGCATTGCGGTAAATACTCGAAACATTTCAACATATATACATATATAATATCTTACACATAGACGTTTAGTTTCATTTAAATAATTTTGTACAATCGACATTAAGATATAAATAGCATCAACAGTTGGATAACCTTTCTTAAATCCGAACTGTGCATCCGAAATAATTGTATTCTCATTGCAAAAAGATTCAATACGTTTGTTTAAAATCGTGGAAAATAATTTTGAAAAACAACTCACTAAAGTAATCCCTCTATAGTTATAAACATCATTTACATCACCTTTTCATGCAAAGGGATTATAATTCCTCCTGACCATTTATCGGAAAAAAGTCCGATACAAAATACCGTTAAACATATCGCACAAATGTGCAGACAAAATATCACTACATTCAAGAAAATATTCATTCAAAATACAATCACTACCCGATGATTTATTGCGTTTTAAATGTTTATGACATGGGTACTTCAAGTTCTGGGAATGCAGAGTTTTCCATATTAAAATCATTATTTAAACACAAATCTTCGGCTTCATTATTACAAACATCAGACATATTACTACTTAGGTTTTCAAAAAAACTTTGTAAATTGCTCAAGAGATTTTTTTATAGCATTGTGCTTTGATTTGAAAAATCGCCAAAAGTCGCGTGGTTTGTGTTTTCGTAAATTTTCAAAATCCAGCATTTTTTGTCTATAGCAACAGGCTTTCTTCTTGCGGATTAAGTCCTTATAATAGCTCTTACTTGAACACAAACGTTCTCTGTTCATAACAGTTTTATCTGTGTTAAAAACACGTAGAGCATCTTGGTACAAATTAAGTGCATTATTGCACTCTTGATCAAACCAATTAGCATTCTTTATACAGTTATTTACGTTGAAACTAGGATTTGTTTAATAAACACTTGTTTAGAAAATAATGGGTCAGCAACAGTGCGAATGGTTTCAGTAAATCTATTCAACACTTCATTAATATCCATATTCGGAAAGAATATATTTCAAAATATTTCTTTACACACACGAGTTCTACTAATGCAAAGCGAAAATAAAACTACTTAAAAAAAATATCAACATACTGCCAAAAAGCTTTCTAACTAAGAGAAACGTTAATGTCTACAGTTTAAAATTATCGAATCGGTGACTTACACAGCACTCAAAGCTTTCATACACCATAGTCTTGTTTAAAATTCATGTTTATGTATGTTTTTGCCGTTTGTTTTTTTATTTGCTTTTCAAGTATTTAATGTATTGTATACTTGTCGTGAAAGTAATTTTGACGCATACATATCCCTAGATCATGTTTATGTATGTTTGTGCTGTTTGTCCTTTTATTTTGTTTTTCAAATATTTAATGTATTTTATAATTTTTACGAAAGTAATTTTGTCGCATACATACCCATATATCATGTATGTTATGTTATGTGCTGTTTGTATTTGTATTTGTTTATCAAATATCTAATGTATTGTGTAACTGTTACGAAAGTAATTTTGTCGCATACATACCCCTGGATGATCTTTTTTTTTTCGCATAGATGGTTGACGCTGGGGTATGTTACAATTTGAATTGACTAGTGTATATAGATGGAGATTTTACTTTTAGAACTTATAGATTGCCCTCTAAATGATACGATTTTAATATTCACTAAAGAACCATATCCCTATAGATCATCTATAGTTTCGATTGTCGTATAGGTGGTCAACAAATGGGAAAGTACTAATATTAACACTAATACAAAACTTAAGGTTCATGGGAGGGATAAAATTCACTTAAACTTTGATTTGGGTTTTCTTTATTCAATGTGGTACAATATGGTCAAACTATATATCATTTTAAAGGTAAAGACGGATAGAATAACATTTAAAAAAAATTCGACATTCAATATTTTTCTGCTTTATTCATATTTTTTTAAACCAATACATTTTTACACTAATTTACAAAATCTCAATATAAAGTTAGGAAGGATATGAACTACCGTAAGTTGAATAAATACAAAGCTATATACATATACAAGGTCAAGTCAAGCAACATTTCTCAGAAAATTATTGTCAGAAAACAACAAATGAGTTATTATTCAACTTTTTTTTTGATAATTTTCTTAACAAAGTTCTAAAAATAAATAAACTGAACTACTTTTCAAAAATCCAGGTATGGTGGATAATAAAAGTCACCATTCTATTTCAATGGCTTTACAATTTTGCTATAACCAAGTAGAAAATTTTAAACCATCTCAAATTGAAAGAAATTGCAAACGACATATAAAATTGTTAAGAAATATAAAGAAATAGGTTTGGCTGGGTAGAAATCATTGTGATAAAAGGAGATATTGCTCATCAATAACAAGATTTTATGAGTTTTGTGCAGACGACTCTAGAAATCATTGTGATTTCAATTCTTATACTGTAATGTTGGTTGAGCTCCCGCCATGGCGCTGTCGTGTGGTGAGTTGCAGGGTTCGCCGCTGTTAAGAAAAACGCTACTATTTTTTAAATCACTATCTTCATCGCCGTATAGAATCGAGTTTGTTAGTCCAAGTATATCACATACTGCAAACTAAGTGTCCGAAATCTGGGTCTCACTGGACGGGCCTCTTTGTTTTGGTATTTTTGTATTGTTCTGGTTACATCACTTCCACTACTATATCGATCTTTTCTTTTATTATTTTATGTCGACCCATCAGAACTGACTTTGAAAGAAGAAATCCACATACTTTGAATTTTCAAAACACCGCGAACCTAGCTTAATTTATTTATTTTTTACAAAATCCGACATAGAAAAAAACACGCCCGTTTCCCGCGCAATCACGTGACAAGCATCTTTCTGGTCTAACGTGCCATTTCGCCACTACATCCATAAATGCACGTTGTACTTGTGAAATCGTTCTTTTTCAGAAGCTGTTACTGTGCATTCGAATACAACCGTTAGAAACACTTAAACATTACCAATTAATAATGTCGCTGTTCAAAGAACAAGAAGTAAGAAAGAAGTAAGAAATCAATAAACAATTCAAACGTACCTGCCCATTTAGTGCATATATCGCATAAAAAACTAACGATAACCAATCCGATTGATTCTTTCGATTTCTATGCCGTTTGTTTGTTGCTGATAAATAAAGTAATGTTGAAACTCCAGAATTATTTTCAGATGAGGAAGGCATCTTCTCATACGCAAGTCTTTTATTTCATTTAATTTACGTATTGCCGAAATATACAGGATATGCATTATTATTTTATGCTATATACAATTATTTGAATAGAATAATGATAATAATACCCACGGTTATTTAATTTTCATGGAAACAAAAAATGCATCAAGTTGATTTATTTCAATTAACATTTTCAAATTCGATTTTTTTGTTAATAAGAAAAGTATTTAATGTTTTCCATTTTCTTGAACATTTTATCATTCCCAACACAAGTGGTAGATGGTTTCAATATGAGGCAGACAACAATCAAATAAGGGATTGTTTTGTAAATGAATAAATATGTATACTTTGGAACGATTCTCAAAATAAACTTGTATTGACTTAACAACCAGTACTCTTTAAGAGCTATGCACTGGATCGCTTCAATAAACCAGTGTTCGGTTCGATAAAATATTAGATGACACATAACTTATCAGGAAGAGGACACACGGTCATATTCTCCTTCGTAATGACCTTTCAGTCCTGGGCTTGTAAATCTTTTGTATCTACAGTAATACACGATTACTATAATTAACCATTAATACGCATTAATAAGCATTAATTTATATTAGCGGCATGTGTGGTTTACTTGACGTAAATGTATTTTACCTTTAAAAGTGTGAATTGCGTGCATGTCCGGATTATCGCATACGTTGTGTAAGAAGTAATAAGAGCCAATCTGCTTCTTAAAACATGTAACATAGTATTTTGTGTTTTTCAAAAAGGCATTTATGTGGTGTTAAATCTGCGTATCCAATTAACCAGTATGCTCCGATGTAAGGATAATAGATTCTTAATTTATGAATCTCCGACACATGTCACTACATTCACGTATAACGTAACATTTATGTAACATTTCGTCGTTCTTATAATAACGAAGAGATTCATGTGATATACATGATGTTAAATTTCGGCATAGTTGTCTAACCAATGTAAATGGCCAATGAAATGTTAATTAAGTTTCGCGACAGGTGGAAAAAATATATAAATTCTAAAATAATAGCGATGAAAAAATGAGGTAAAACGACTTTTCAGCGTTTAACAGGTGTATATCGTGTAAACAGTTCAAGCAAATGCAGCAGGTGCACACTTTCTCTAATTAAGACATGTGTATGTTTCCCTTAGGTTGCACATTCTAGATAGCACAAGAGCGTTAATACTAGAGGCTGTGGTATGATAGTAAGCAATATGTGTACTAGTTTACTTCATATCTTATTGTCATTTTTGTTTTATTAAGCATGGACACATTTAAAAGTATTTTACAGTATAAGAATTTAAATAAATTTACATAAACCAGTGTTAAAACTACGCAATCATGCGCTCTCTTTAAATACGATACATTTTTTCTCGCAGCGAATAACGGTATAAGTGTACGGTCGTTCTTTCTGAAATCGTCCATACAACGCTATAGATTTTGAACATGATAGCTAAATTTTTGGTTATTTGATAATTTCATAAACTTTTCAAATTTACTAAGCATAATCACAATTATAGTGAAACTATAAATAATTCATATTCACGCATCAAATTTCTGTATACCCCCGTATATATGGAAAACACTCGAACAGGTCGAAGAACGTGAGCGTATATATAGGATCTGGCACGAGTTGTCATATCATACCATATTTTATTAAACGAGTTCAGGAATTTTGTTAGTAAGCGAGCCTTTGGCGAGTTTAATAAAATATGGTATGATATGACAACGAGTGTCAGTTCTTTTTTATCACACGCTTTTAAATGAGCATATTAAATACATATTTACGCAAACATAATTATGAATCCCGAACATTTCGTGACGTCATTTGACGTTGCAACGTAATTTCAGCAAAATAACAAAATGCGATTGGTCAATAAACAAAAACTAAGCCAATGAAAACGCTTAAAAATGTTGTATTACACATGTGTAATATTTAAGAAAAAGTAAACTCCACTGAGGTCCCTATGGCATTATAGTGACCAGCCAGGCAACCACAAACCACGTATATGGACTGAAGCCGTAGGCTGAGGTCCATATACAGTTTGTGGCTGCCTGGCTGGTCACTATAATGCGATTGGGACAGAAGTGGAGTTTAATATTTCTTATATAACACCGAAGAGTTTCCCCTCTACCATTGTACAGTGTTGTACGATTGTTTATGGTTTAGATCTAAAAGAGATAAACTGAAGAATTTCGCAGGTAAAACAGTGTAAATTTAGTGGTGTGTAACTCCGAACGGTCCATATACAAAAAATAGTGACCGGTTCATATACTATTACATGTATGAGATAGATAGATAGATTTATTTCGGAATTAGCATACATACTCAAAATGCATTGAAACAACATGTACATAAAACAATATGAAGTAAAAACAATCATAATTGAAAAGTACATGCACAGAATGCACTATGGCATGCACACTAACGCCAAGGATTACACAAAAAAGAGCAATATCCCTTATTTCCATTGTGGTCCTTGATTGTTGGTGGCACGACATAGAGAGGCACTTGTAATAAATTAATACTAAATACTAGGTTAATAATAATAAATACATGAAATATAATACTGAAATTAGGTTTCTCTATCGCATTTTATAGACTGAAACCGGTCATATAGATAGAGAAGGACGAATATCTCTGAGGTGTAATATAAAAAAAATATGAAATGGTTGTATTACATGTGAAACAGGGTAAAGCATGTGATAAAAAAGTTAACCCATTTATGCCTAGTGGACTGTCATATCCTTCTAAATTGTATCATTTTATTTCCAAAATTAGGGATGTCTAGTATATTTATTTCTACATTTTAAATATTTCTTACAAAAATTCCTATAAGCAAACAGCGCAGACCTAAATAAGACGCCGCATCATTCGGCGTCTCATCTGGGTCTACGCTGATTGCCAAGGCATTTTTTCTAGACGCTAGGCATAAATGGGTTAAAGTATTTCTGAAAGATTTGCGTAAATTATTGTTTTTATTTGACATAATATTTTTCTAGCCATATATAAATTATTATAAATATATATTATTGAGATAACTCAACATAAACTTCCTGTAATGATGTGTGTATGATGCAGCTTAGATTTTTGCAGACAAAAACAACATACGCAACACATGTCACCATATTTCCTTTTGATCTCGTTGATTAACTAATGACCTTTAGCCAAAGGAAAACCAACATCAACATTTTTAAAGGTATTTCTTCTTTGTTGTTGGTGTTGAGACTTCAAACTCGTTGATTTATTTTACAGCTAACGAATCAAAACTAGAATCGTTATCTTTAATCGCCACAAAATAGGATTGTTAAAATAAAATGCAGAAACAAAATAAGAAAATTATTACCGGTATTTTTTAATTACGTAAGGAAACCCTGGCTGATCAGTTCTCATTGAATGGAAAAATAAAGTATCATCATTTTAATTGCGTAAGAAATTGATTCTTTAGGGAAACCCTGGCTGATCAGCTCTCATCGAATGGGAAAAAAGTATCATCATTAACGTTTAGTGATAACGAATGTACAATAAAAGTTTTCCTCAGAAATAAGGTAGCAAATATAGCAGATCTTAGCCAATAAATAAATTGTAATATAGATTTGAAATGAATCCCGAAGATAAAGGGTCGCATAATTTTACCGTTATGTGACGTTTATTTTATGTTCAACCAAAGGTTAATGAATAATCCCATATGACATCTTAAATCATTTTTAACAAAACTCAATTTAGACCATATCTGAACATTACACGTAGTAGATTGTGCGTTTAAATCAACATTGATAATACGATAATTGCCGTCTCTGTTCTGTATTCTTAACTCCAAAAAGTCCATATTCATGTCGTTTTATTGCTCATACTGTTATGTATCCTACTAAACGTCTCAATGTATCTAATTATCGGTCAGAGTACTGTACGCAAACACATAATCAATGTACTGTACGCAAACACATAATCAATGTACTGTACGCAAACACATAATCAATTACGGTAATAAGGCGTATTGCAATTAGTAATGTTTACGTTTAAGCTAAATTTGGAGACATTCGGAATTTATTTTGAAATAATAATCATACAGCTGGTACACATACTTTATCCAACATTTTTCTCGAGCTTCCGCATAATCTAGTTACATATCGACTTAAAACGCTTATTGAAAAAAAATATATATTAGCAAAACAATGTTCTTGCCTAGCCTTTAATAATATAACATCATTCTTAAGCTATTAAATATTGGAAGTGTTGACAATTTTGCCATGTTTGGATATATATGCTGGTCCTCATAATCATTTAGACAATATATTTATTAAATTCAAAAGAAAGATTGTCAAACGAATTCCTAAAGTTGGTAATTGTGCCGCACTTATAGCCGGTTCATTTCATTCTTATACGAAATAGCTTTAATGATTAAGCTATATAAGGAAAATGTATTGCATTTGATGATGTCGGACCTAATTACGCGGTTCGGCACGAAGGTTAACAAACACCATTGCATTGCTTGACCGTTCGAAGCCTTAGAGCCCAGATTAAATAATCGTAACGGCTGATCTTGTGCGGTACATTGTGTTCATTGCCCAACATTTACTACATTACGTTGCCAATAATTCACTTAACTTAAAATGTAATTGCATAAAACAAATTCACCTGATAATATTTTTGAGGATTCAATATTTATGTATTCATGTCTGTTCAAGTCACCTGAGATCTCGAAGCAACGTTCTTAGCAATGAAAGATCGATCGTCAAAATACCTTTCAAATTCAGTGAAAAATGAACATTCTTAAAAATTAAATAAGTATCAAAGGTTGTTTTCAAAAGGTTGTTTTCAATTAAAATTGTCTGATGACATGTAAGAAATATTATTACCAAATTGTTACAAATATTATCCGGGTGGCAACCATACCCTAGCCCTCGTGCATAATGTAGCTCACTTCAATGAGCGTTAGCAGCGTCACAATTACTTTAGCGCGAGATTGCTCAAGTCGTCTTCATGATGCATATGCGATATCTCTAAATAATCACGTTTATTTCTATTCTAAACAAATCATGGTCAGTTTGAGTTTTTTATTGCAAGCGTTGCCGACTCCAGTTCATGACTGGATTATTAAAATCCGCCCCGTTATAAGTCCTTCTAATACTGCATTGATAAAAATCTTTCCTTCCATGTGTTTCTTATCCATTGGTATGCCATATCAAATTGTTGTTTCTTGTCATGCCGCTTTACACTAACGCTAGTAAAATATTTTGTTTAACTTTTCTCTAGAACACCATTGGTATATAATCTTTACAAACAAAATGTCAGATGCACTGCACGGTTTTTCTATGTGACATAAATTGCATTAAATTACAAATATTTAAGAAGTTTTTGAAAATCATCGTATTGCAATTTTTTTTATCAAATGAGAATAAAAGTAAAGGACTTTAAGGAAAAAATAGTGTAAAAAGGCAGTAACATATCAAAGACATTAATAATTGGTTGAAGTTGATGTTTATGTTTTGTTTAAGGTGCATCGGAAAAGGAACCTAAGTTATATTAAGTAAGTATCGAAAATGTAAAAATTTATTTTTAAGAACTGTTTACGACTTTCGATGAGAAAATTAACCCATTTATGCCTAGTGGAATCTCCCATCCTTCTTAATTTGACCAATGTATTTCCAAAATTAGGGATGTCTAGTATATTTATTTCTATATTTATAATATTTCTTACAGAAATTCCTTCAAGCAAAGAGCGCAGACCCTGATGAGACGCCGCATCGTGCGGCGTCTCATCTGGGTCTTCGCTGTTTGCCAAAGCCTTTTTTTCTAGACGCTAGGCATAAATGGGTTAAAGTCCTATGTAACAATTGTTTTATATAGTAGTCGTTATGACGTTTTGAGGAGAGCCCTCGTCATTATATGAATATTTCGATAATTCTTCATTCTCTAACATTCTGATTTAGACTATCCCTCAGTATATAAAGGCTGCTGTTAAATGTAGTTTGAATTCATGCGATTAGTTATTATAAGTTCGACAGATTATTGGCGTGTATGGCTTCATGCGACACCTGGCCAAATTATATGCTTTCTTACACAAACAAGATGTCGACTTCGGTTGCAAAGTGGTTGACAAGAGGTATAAATTAACAATGACCCTTGCTGATAAAATTCTTCAATTAATTGCGTGCCAGTTGCGAAGACATTTGTTAGGTTAAAAGTTTTATTTTGTGGTACCAATGCTCCTTTTAGCACGAGCGCTCGTGCTTTTAGCGAGCACGTGCATGTTGCTTGGATCTAATAGCGCAACTGGCGACAAAATGACAACGACAAACATCGATGGTTATGTAAAACAGATACAGGAAGCCATATCTGCATTTAATAAGCTGGTAAGGCTCGTTATTTTTATTTTATTTAAATGCATTCGCGTTCTATTCGTGATCCTGTTGTCAAGTATGTACATGTTCTATTCAAGTGAATCCAGAGGGGGTAATCACGTGATACTCAAGATGGCGACGTCCACGATGAGACAGTTTTTTGATCGCCGTTTAATACCCTTTATTTCTTTTGTTTATTTTTTAAATTACGCTCGCTTTCCAGCCATTTCAGTAAAAAGGTGATATGTCTTCTTTTGTATTTAAAATCGCTTAATATCTCGACTTTACTTCCCAAAATATTCTTCGTGGAGCCCTAATTAGGTCATACCGCTAAGAAATTTCGCAGCGAGTAAAGTCGAGATATAGAGCGAATATTACTATGAAATAAACGCCAGTAACTTTCTTGCTTATATGGCTGTAAAGTGTGCGGAATTTAATAAAATTAATACAAATAGTAAAGGGTATAAAACGGCGAAAAATACCTGCCTCGGCATGGACGTCGCCATCTTGATAATCACGTGATTACCCCTCTGGAATCATACTGAACTTAGCGTGAGGTGTACGTTTCATATCGTTTTAAAGATTGTCAATTAGTGTTTGTCATGTATGATGGTGTGACTTAGAAACTGTATTGTGCAGATATTATGTCTCTTCTTCTGGTGTACATTGAGTTTCACATCGTTTATATTTGAGCCGTGCTCTGTGAAAAGGGGGTTTAATGCATGTGCGTATAGTGTCATCCCAGGTTAGCATGTGCAGTCCGCACAGGCTAATCAGGGACGACACTTTCCGCTTGTATGATAATTTTCGTTAAAAATAGTCTTTTCTAAGCAAAAATCAAGTTTAAGCGGAAAGTGTCGTCCATGATTAGCCTGTAAGGACTGCAAAGGCTAATCTGCTATGACATTTAATGCACATGCTTTAGACCCCCTTTTCAAAGAGCACGGCTCATTTTCATTCTAATGGATCTTTTTCACTTACATATTATCGTATGAATTTCTTATTATCTTAGTGTTTTATTATCCTGTATATATTACGAAAACCAGCTATTCAAGTTTGTAAATACGCTGTTTAATTTAAATTATTACTTTTGTCTACCCAGGCATTTTTGTTCATTTGGTCATGTGTTTATACCTTAACCACATGACGTTCTATTACTAAATGCAGTTTTCATATGTAAATATTTCACCAATTTTCGGTATGATACTTAAACACATATGTATTCCATGTTTAGTTGAACGGTACTTATGAGGTTAAGGACAAGTGTTTCTACAGTCCCGGTAGCAATGGTGCAAGGCCAACAGACAGTGAGTCAATGTTTATACTTAAGTAAGAATAGGCAAATTACGTTTTTTACTGTTTTGAATTTTGAGCGTCATATTTATGTTCCACGCTTGCAGAGGTGTTTTGCTGTATATAAGTAAAAAATTCAAAACATCTTAAACACCAGTTTAAGTCAGTTGTATTTTGATTACCACATTTACACTTCCATCATTTGTTAGACGTAATTATGAAGAATCGAATTAAATAGAATCAAGACGAATCTTGTATATACTCCAGAACGGTAGAAGGGTTACAGAATTGAATACGTAACGATGGGGATACAAAATGAATAATTCAAAAATATAATCATTATATTTTTACAGTTTCTGCAGTTCCGCGAGGTGGAAAAAGCGCGGGAAAGGTTAAAGTAGAAGTTACCAATTTATACTACGACTGCTTGAAGGTTCTGAAACCAGAAATTGTCCCTCCAGAAAAGGCAAAGATCTGGTGTCTGCGGGTAGCTCTGTGGAAAAAACAGAACGACCCGTATGCAGGTGACTTCGACAAAGGGCTGGAGGAAGCGAAATTGCTACAAAGGGGACGTAGGGCTCTGAGCGCCTTTGAAAACAGCAAATATGATGAAATGAAGAGAAAAAAGCGTGGCACGGTGGACGTAAGGCAGATTGCACCTGCGGACATCACGCGTCCCCTGACTGGGTTCAGGACACGGCAGGAGTACCGCACACTGACGGTGGCGCAAAGGAATCGATTGCATGCCGCGTTGAATGAGGTCTACCAGGTCGGGCAGACTTTGATAGACTTTATTGGTGTATCTTTATAAACATTATTTTTTGCATTTTTAACACCGAAATCGGTTTTCAGAATCAATAAAATTATTCACTTTCAGGGCTATAAAAACGTGTATGTTTTAACGAAGAAAGTATCAAACAACAATTTTGTCGCATATAATTTATAAGCACAGTGTTAAATTTATGTTCAATCAAAATATAATGTGAGCAAGTTAACCATTCATGCTTGTTTTAATATTTAAGTATTTAGTTCGACCCAGGAGACATTGAAATGTATGTATGATGTAATCAATTTGATTCATTTTAAGATATATTGTTAATTAAAGTATTAATATGTGAACATATCGTATGTTAATTTCAATGATTATCTATACATATACTTCATAGATAATGTTTATCATTCCAAACCGACAGCATTGAAAGCCTTCTTGATGTATTTCAGGACGGGACGATGACCTGCTTTGCTCTCGTGCACAGGAACGCCCTAATAGATGGCGGAGCCCACGGAGGTGGCGCATTCCTACCCTGGCACAGGGTCTTTTTAGCCCTGTAAGTGATGAATTGAGCCTTGAGTTGGGAAAAACTGGGCTGAATGCATGTGTAATCCGCTCAGGCTAATCAGGGACAACGCTTTCCGCTTTATGAAATTGTTCGTTTAAAGGAGGTATATTCTAAACGAATTTCCAGTTTAGGCGGGAAGTTTCGTCCCTGATAAGCATGCGTGGACTGCACAGTCAAATCTATGACGTCACATTACGCACATGCATTAAACCCAGTTATGATGGGGCTCATCAAGGGGATGCATTCATGCCATGTAACAGAGTCTTTCTGACACTGTAATTAAATCGCCTTATGGTATATTTAACTGAATCTGACTATAACAAGTTATATAAGTTACACAAATGTGGACTCCTAAATCCATCTGACAAAATCTTCAATGAAGTATCGAGTTATTCAAGTGAACCATCATCACAAATGAGGTATCCCATTTCAATCCGACTTAATGTTAAATTAGGTTTATAGTTATTTAAGCAAGACATTCCATTTAATTTCTTTCAAAGTTTTAATATATATTTATTGATATCTTATTGCCGGTGGCCTTATGAAAAACTGTAGATTATATTACAGATACTTGATTTAACGAGCTAAAAGAGCTGTTTCTGTTTTTCTGAATCTGTTCAAAAAGCAGTTTATGAAATGAAATGTAGGAATTAAGGTTGCTTTTCAATATTGCGTAGCGGATATACAATTCCACCATAGTCAGAAACCCTTGCTAGGTCTATTTCGCAAAAAAACATCATTAATAAAATCAAAGGAATAAAACATCAATAACGAAATACAGTGTTATGCAATTATTTCATTCCATATTTTAGGTTTGAAGAAGCTCTGAGACAGAAAGACCCTAGTGTGTCCCTGCCATATTGGGACAGTACCTTAGATGACAATATGGCGGCGGGACCTGGCTTCTCCGTTATGTGGGACAACGCACACTTGGGTAGGATTCCAAAGCAGTGTAGTTTTCAAAATGGTTATGAAACAATTTTATTATGGTTTTTAATACTGCCATATCAACTGGATAGCATCAACGCTCTAAATGTAATTTGAAAATCTAAAGAAAAATACAGATACAAAATGTACGTTGTTTCCAACACTCGTTAGGCCCACCGTTTTTATGGTTTGCAGCATGCGTTGTATTCAATATTGTTAACAGCCATTGGGTGTTTTAAATACGTAGGAAGAAAAACGGATTGCACTTATCAACAAACGCACAATTTACTTAACTATAAAGAACACCATGCCCCTTAATTACCACGTGGCGATTTTTAAAACAGGAATTTGATTAGAGCTGTGCTTTGTCCAAGATAACACACACATAGTTGAAATACCAAAAGAGTAATATTAATGGACACTGTGCAGTCATGCGAAGATGAAAAGATAATTATTATTAGATAATAATCATATATATATATATCTTATAATAATATCAATAGAGTACTGAGTCAAAGCACTGTAATATGACTGTCAAAAAAAACATATACGAGTTCAAACATTAGCATTTTTTATAATCTCTTAGTAAAAATCAATGACAGTGAAACCGACCTGTTCTTCGTGAAAACTCGTTTTAAAATTAATTATACCCAATAAAAAAAACATACACGAGTTCAGACACGTGCATTTGATATTATCGCTAGTAAAATCAACGACAGTAAAACCGGTCTGTTCTTCGTGAAAACTCGTGGTAAAATCAATTATAACCAATAAATCAAATGCTCGAAATCGCTTGAAATATAGAGACTTCTATGTTAGTGTAATGTGTATATTCATTTTTCCGACAAGTTGAGAAAGGTTTTTGTCGGCTAATCTTGCCTTTCTTTTTATCCTACACTATTTTTTTAAACGAATCTTTGGTGTGACGATCAAGATATTATCTTAAAATCATTAAAATAAATAGACAAACACAGATTTATATGTATCGAGCCGTGTGCAGTGATAGCACAAATGTCTGTGATGTTTCCCGTTTACGCCTCGCGAAATAGTCCAAAGCAAGTCGATGCCAAAACCGAGTTACACGACAGCATATCGGTTTATGCCTCAATTCAAATTTAATCAGAATTTCAAATGCTTCATACTCAAGTGGAACAAATATTGTTTTTGTTCACATGTAAATTCTTGCGTTACCAAAGAAAAATATCAAAAACATAGATAAGTGCCCATTGTTAACTTATAAAATGTGCGCACTTACGTCAAGCATGATGCAGCATTTAATCCCGCCATTATTGCTAATTGCGGTCTTTATAAGATTTGTTTTGAATTTTTTTTTTAAATCAAATATTGGATTAATATCTACCGGCTAGTATTCTTATACGGTACACAGATTTGACATTTATTCATTTAATGCATCTATATATACAAATTTAGGAACACATTAATTGATATGTTGAAACATTTTAACAAGTTTTATCGTCTACACGTCTTAGCTCCATTTGACCTTCAACCGGACGTCACAGGCCACACAACTAGTCCGCTGTTTACATGTTGTAGCAGTATACAGCATAGTAGGCCTGAAAATCACAACGTATCCAATACCCATAGTTTCCTTCTGTACAAATCATTTAGCTGTGATATAAAAATAATCTGCACGTCGTTCATTTGGTCGCCTTTTCCTTAGGTCCTGGCACGGGGACAGTGGACGCAGGGCCTTTCGCCGGCTGGAACACCGCCGAGGGTCCTCTGCAGAGGGCCGTGGCTCGGGGAAATGGGAACCTCGTGCGTCAGGATAGGATTAACACCCTGTTAAACAGTTGTCTATTGGATGTAAGAAGGAAATTCACTTGTTTCATTTTTTCTATTGTTTCACACGATGATATGCCTACATAATAGTGCATGTGTTAAAATGTAAATCGTAACATGTTTGTATTTGCACACTTAACTTGTACTATAATCAGAAACATGTCAAATATCGACCTGAAAAAAAGAAAAACACATGTTTTTTTACCAACCCATCCCATTAAACATTGTTCTAAGGAAGCATATTTAAAGATGTGATACATATCACAATATTGCATTGTTTCCGTTCTATTCGCAATATAAACGCTACATAAAGCTTAGATCACTTGTCTAAAGAAATTCTTTGAATGCGTTTCACAGGAATTCACTGATCCGTGGGAGAGTACACACGACTCAGTTCATGTTTGGGTAGGCGGCACAATGGAACGGTCATTTGCTGCCTCTGATCCCGTGTTTTACATGCATCACGCATTCGTAGATTACATCTGGGAGAGATTCCGACAGCGTCAACGCACCGCCTGTGGAGTGGATCCGGCGACAGACTACCCACCTGATCGACCAGATTCGCCGGATCACAGCGGGGCCAACCCGATGGTGGGAATGGACTTTTTGAGGAACAGAGACGGCATCGCTGATTACTGGATTAACAACTGGTTTAATTATACGGACTCTCCCACGTGCGCTAATAACTGCGGTAACAGCGAAGACCTGTATTGTGACACTGCTATAAATCGTTGCGTGTCGGACTCGCGCTTTGATTTTGGCAATCCCGTGAGCACAACTCCTATGCCGGGTTCGACAACGTCCATGGCGGGTTCGACAACATCCATGCCGGGCTTTACTACATCCACTCCACAAACAGCAACAAGTACAACACGAACAACACCATCCACAACACGTTCATCGACACCCACTTCGCAAACAACAACTCGACTAACAACAACAACAACCACATCACGAACAACGACTACCACAACACCAATATCAACTCCAACAACACGCACGGCCACAGTCACACCACGGACGCAAGCACTCACGTCACGTACAACAACGTCTATGTGGACAGATTCAACATTAAGTTCGTTGTCTTCCAGTCTCACGGACCTCATACCTCCCCCGCTCGATGATAACCACACTGACCGCCGTCCTAGAAGCTCGGACCAAGGGTTCTATAGCCAGAAGGTCAAGGACGGTCAGAAGCCATACGAAGGCAAATGCTCCAATGATCCGTACGAAACATCCTGCGCCAAGCGACCAATGCCAGCTACTCCTGACGAGGTGGTGAATGCAATATCGCGCAACGAGCTTCCAATGTCGCCCTCGATGAAAGCCGTGTATGATGCCATTGCAAAGGAGTTGAAAAGATCTGAACGGTTCCCGCCGGAAAGCGAGCAACAGTGGTTCCACATGAGGCCGGATGAAGAGAACGACTGTCGCTGCCTGAACAAGTTTATTCGAGATCCGCTTGAAGCCTACGTGAAGGATGGCAGACAACTCAATAGATATGGGCCAAAGATTTCGCAGTCACCATAAACAGCTTAACAAAGCTTACGTAATTTTGGACTTTCTTAGCAAGTACCTTGTTATCTTAATTGATGATATGCTAAAGAATCTTTGTCATTTATTAAGTGATAATCGTGCAAAACGTGTTAAAAATCAGGTGTTTCTACCACATATATGATTGCATATTATGAATATTCTACGGTAAATGATAAAACAGTTTTTATGGAATGATAAATAAAATGATCTGTCATATAAAGGGTTTTGCTACTAAACTCAATTGCTTTCAAGTCCATCTAAGCCCCGTTTTCACTCAATTGTAATTTTCAAGGCACTTGCTTATGTTTGTCATGCGTTATTTTGTATTTGTCAATTGACAACTTGATTTTACCGTTTCGCCATGCCATTATGCTCTACCCCAATTATGCAGTACGTACGGTTTCTTGGTTTCATTAGCGGACAGGGTAGCTCCTGAAAATTGGGGCAGTTTGGGCGAACTTCCTATAAACGTTGGTATCCAAATAACAGACGACCAATAAGATCCAGATCACACGAGATAAATCAGAGAGAACCGATTATAACATGTACAAAACATTTTGGCTACATATATTACATAAACGTATATTTCCTATATTTACATGTATGTGGCAAATTAGACTGAATTTGTTTGTTGGAAGATGAAAATATGTGAAGCAGATGCAATAGTTGTATTATTTAGGTATTGGCAATATTAATGTTCTGCAATAATGACTATAGTACCATCATCATCGTACGTTGTTTTTACACTTTATACATCGCTAGTTTCCTTATTGCTCTTTTTTGTTTTTAATTGGTCGGACAAAAACCAACCTTTTTAAGGATATTAAATTAAATACGCTAAAACGCACGTACGAACGCATGCGACCATTCACACAAAAACACACAATTTACAATAGTGCTGCTTTTTATTTAAAACTTACAAATGCATTTCATCTTATTATAATGGGACTTTGGTTCACAATTATACATACTTTATATTGGTGGGAACATTTAACTGTTAAACAATACATGTTTATACGAAAGTTAGACTTCGAATGATATCGTAATTTATTGAGAGAGCGTGTCTCTTAATTCAAGGCGATGGGCATAGTCGGGTCAATTTATGAAAAAAATACCACCAACTGCCCAAAATTGTTACAAAAGGTATTTTAACTGATCCTGGTAGGGAAGAATATCTTCTATAACATATCAAAAGTTTACCAGAATCGAACCACCGGAAAGTGTTTTTTTTTCAAGATGGCGTCCAAGTTGGCCGCCAAAACCAAATAATGAAGATAACCATGTGACTATCCAATCAAGTTTCATTATTTTGATGTCTAAACTTAGTTATCGGGAGCAAAGAACACATTAAGATAGTAAAAAATTACGGTAGTCAAATAAGTAACAGAGAAATCCAACATGGCGTCAAAATGACCGCAACCACAATGACGGCAAGTGCATAACTATTGACTCAAACGTGTTATTATTTTTTCGTTATTTTATAATAAATAGTTTTTCATGTTTTGTTTTAAATAGTAATTCCCAGTAAAACCTTGAATACACATTTCTGATATTGAAACTCACGCGTCATAAACAACAAAATATAAATACTTTTGGTGTACTTGCTAAATTATAACTCATGGAAATTATCGGTAACCAGCAGAAACCAATTTTACCAATTTTATTGTCCTAACATTTTAATTGTGAACATTTTTAGATGTTTCCATGTTATTTCTATCCTAAAAATGATATAATTAAACCATATTCTTATGTCAAAATAAGAAACAAATGCAACGATACGCGTAACAAAATACTCCGGTGGCCCTTGTGTTTTCGACGATAATTTTGTCAATTTTGACGTTATTTCATCGCAAAAAAAAACCAGACAACGTTAAAATTTGCCGCCAATTTCAACGTGCTCTTTTTTACGTCATTTCCGTTTTCATGCAGCGTAAACAACAACAAAATAAACGCTGATACCGATGTTACGTTCATCATCCGGTTTAGTGTTTTTCCCTGTCATTCTTGTTTAAACTGAAAAATTAGCAAATCTTATATTATGTAAAAGTGCATGGAATAACAAATGCAAACATGTATTTATTTATAATCAATACTTGAAATTAACGCGCACTGCAGAATTTAAACAAATTACAAACAGAAAAACGTGACGTAAATTGTGTGTTTCATAGCACCGTTTCTCCATTATATTTTATTAATAATTAAATTTCATTTTTCATGTTTACAATTAACTAAAAGTGCATTAGGTCTGTTTTCTGAAGACACCAATTTTATATTCTTTAAATATAATTATGCGGAAGCGGAATACTTTAGAAAAATTACATACACGGCCATGACGGCGTAAAATGTCCGATTGAACGGTGTAACGTTTTAAATAAAAAGACGTTATATAGAAAAAAAAAGCATTTTAATTTTTTATATTTACAGGCACATGGGTACAAGTTAACACATTTTCCCCGAGTACAAATCAATGAAGCGGTAGAAGATTGAAAGTCGAATATGAACAGTTCTTCGCTGGTAAGTTCCTTGTTATAAGCAGCCTATAACTAATGATTGCATAATACACGTACATGCGTTCAATGCTTTTCGGTCCTCAAACACTTAAAGTTAAACTTTTTTATGTGCGTTTAATGTTGACTTAAAGTAACAATCACGCTCAAAAATATCGAATATTTCGTTAAATAAAGCTAACCCATAAAAAAATCAATGTTCCTTTTAGCAAAATGCAAAATTTCAACGTTAGATGTTGTCTGGTAGAATTGATTTAACGAGATACAAAATGCTCGTTTTTATTTTTTTGTAACCACAAATAATTCCATTTATATCTCCCGTGAAATATCCGAACATTTACGGGCGAACACGAGATTGGATACGGTAAGCGTCGGAAGCATGACGTAGCTCTCATGAATAATCATTCTGTGTAATCAAAATGAATTCTGGGTAACTGGAACTTAGCGAATGCGAAAATGGCTTGTATAAATTATGCAAATGAACGCAACCCGAATGAATCCGATCCTGACTCGAAAGCGAAAGTAGATTACATCGTGGAACGATATTTAGATATTTAGATGCTTAAAACTTGCCGAATGCTTGTAATTTAACGTTTTTACATCAATGTTACTTGTTTTTAGGGTCTTCCTTTTGTAATTAACCATCGTATGGTACTACTTGTTGTCGAATGTTTTTATATAGCATAATACAGTAGCCGTATGTATTGGTGAGCGTGATAGTGACTAGTTCTTTATTTCATAAAGTTAATTTACCTCACCCAAGCAAGGCATTGTACATTGTTCTGCATAGTAATTAGTATAAAAGGTCAAACAAATGCACTAGGGCCTTAATCACGTGAATTCCTGACATAGAGCACATGTAACCATAGCTATAGTATGCCTCCGCAGATCAGTGGTTAGCGCACTTAGCGCCGTCTAATGTAGAGACTCTGGTTCGAATATGGGCGAAGCACACACGTATGTCCGCCATGAAATGAGATCTCTCTCTATTGGCTCTCAAACGATTAACCTGAGTTATAGGAACTATCTCGCATATAAAAGGGCGACGGTCGCGTTCATAAATGGCAACGGTCGCGCTCGTAAAGTGCGACGGTCGTGTTCAAAGGACGATATATCACATATAAAAGGGCTACTGTCGCATTCCAACTTTTTGAAAACGCGACAGTCGACGGGCGATATTATTACAGCGATATTTGAACAGTACAAATATCGCGTGAAATTAGACAGCAATACACGAGATTCGGATAATATGGGCGATATTTGAATAATACAATATCGTGCGTCGCCGCGACTGTCGCGCAAAATATCGTGCGTCGCTTCGTGTTTCACGCGTCGCCCCTGAACGCGAGACACGACACACGAAGCGATATACGATATTTTGCGCGACAGTCCCGGCGACGCACGATATTGTAAGCGACAGACAGGCATAAAACCAGTCATGATCGTTTGAACGATAACAATATAATAAAAGAATACATATTCTGCATTTTTGAGGAAAATACTCACGACAGAGACTCGGTACATCACGTCCGTAAAACAATCATCAATTATTTAAAACATGATCTAGAATATCAAATAGATTTTATTCACGAATTTAGTGACGGGTGCAGTGCACAATATAAATCAAGGTTCTTCATGAACGATATAAAAAATAGTTATGAAGATTTTGGTATCCATTGTCAGAGCAATTACTTCGAAACAAGTCACGGTAAAGGCGAGCAAGACGCGGCTGGTTCCCATGTAAAAACCAAAGCCCACATGTCAACCATAAGACGCGAGTGCACCATCCATACAGCAAAGGACTTCCATCATTTCTTAAGCACATCTTTTAAATATCCAGAATCGTCTTCTTTTAAATCTAGACATGACAAAGTAACATTAAAACAAAGATTATTTTTTTATGTAGCAAAAGACGATATTGACATAAATTGTAGCAGTGGCAAAGTTCGGGCGGTCAAGGACAACCGAAAGGTTCACGGCATACGATCTGTACAAGGAAACTTAAACCAACAAATGATCAGACGGCAGTCCTGTTACTGTAGTATGTGCATAGCACAGATGTACGACAGGTGTATTTACATTGATATAATCGGCCAATGGAATAATATTAAATTGTAACATTGTGCATATTTTCTACACTGCCACGTCAGTAAATTCGTGTATGAGATAACAAGCTGTACTGTCGGTTTATTAAATGAGTCGCGTTCTGAGAAAACTGGGTTTAATTCATGTGCGTAAAGTGTCATCCCAGACTAGCATGTGCATTCCGCACAGGCTTTTAACGGACGACACTTTCCGCTTTTATGGTATTTTTAGTTTCAAGGAAGTCCCTCCTAACCGAAAATAATGTTTAGGCGGACTGCACAGGCTAATCTGGGACGACACTTTACGCACATGCATTAAGCCCAGTTTTCTCAGAACACGACTCAAACAATCGTACCTATTTTTATTAACTGAACTTTGTGATGGGAGGCGTGGCAGCCTCTAATCTAGTTCTATAAATGTTTATGTATATCATATGTCAATAATAATGTTGTATATTTAAAATGGAAAGATATTTGCAGATCCGGTGTTCGTTTGTGAAAATTGCGCACTTTTCTAAATCAGTGCGCCATCGTCAGTATCTAATTAATCTAATTAATGAGTATGCTACTTACTTAGCTTTACAATTATACCCACGTGTAATTAACAAAAACAAGTTTAACACCATTAATTTCCACATCTTTATTTTTTGACCCAATAGTTACCTCCCTCGAACTCCCGCGAAGCTGTCAAATTTGATGGCGTGTCAATATTTACGCATGCGCCAGGCCGCCGGTCTATAATTAGATGTGTACATGCTGTCACTATACATAGGGAACTGTTTATTGTTTTCTATCAGTCATTCTTAAGATTTTGTATTTTGAAATGAAATACTTTCAATGCTGTCCATTGTTTTAACTAAACTCGGAAATACTTGGAAACACGGCGTGAATAAAATGTATTGTACATCCGTTTTGGAAATGAACGCAGTAAATATTTGTCTTTCTGAAGATCCTGTTAAAAATACTTTAAATATTGTTTCATAGACGCGTTGTACGATTTACTGACGTGTAACAATGATTGAACGAAGATGGAAAACTACCATTTTAACTAAAATATTTAAATGAAAGCAGTCCCGCGAGCTGCATGGAAAATGAAAACTCGCAACTTAGATCAATCCCATGTATTTCCCCACAGCTATCGCGGTGCACAATATAATAATAATAATTATTATTATAACAGAAGTTAATAGCATTATTTGTTTTATTTACTGATGTATCTTGCATGCTGTTTACATCGCCGAAAAAATTAACTTGTATAAATATACGGAATAGTAGCGAGTACTCTTGGCAAATTACTTACTGACAAAACCGAGGTTGTTTTACTGTTAATAGATTTTTTAAAATCCATTTTTATAATTTATAATGGAATTGTTAATGATGCATCAAACTGTAAAATGGACAGTCTAAAAATAAATAAAATAATATCATGTCCAACAAGTTGTTGATCTTTTGGCGTCCGCCAAATGCGTAGATATGCATCAGAACGTCATTAAAACGACGTTACGTCTATGTGCAAAATAGCGTGAGACGCACGTACTACATTTATCAGTCAATTTATGACACTGTTTCGTCTCCGACCTCCAATGGATATAGTTTGGTAATTGGGCGATTCGTAATGCCCCCGTCAGTCCAAATGTTTGCGGCTCGTACTCGTCCGTCGTTGCCTTGGATGAGCGCCTCGACCCTTGCCAATTTCTATCGTGACCGTGGACCTTCATCGTGTACCATGACGATGTCGCCTACTTTAATCGTCTGCTCATTACGCCCGGAAATCCGCTGGTTTTCGCGTAATGCTTTGAGGTATTCTCTTCCCCATTTGCAGCGGAAATCGTCGATGAGTTTTTGCTTCATTCGCGCTCGTTTGGAAATGTTCTCTCTGGTGATGATATTTTGAGGATCCAAATCCACGTCACAGCTGTCGGGTAGCACTGTGATTCGGCGACCGGAAACAAGATGAGATGGGGTCAGCGGCTGCAAGTAACTCTGCGCGGTACTGATGTAGGTCAGAGGTCGATCATTTTTAACAGCTTCTATTTCCGTGATCACAGTCGATAACGTATGGAAGTCAACGTAAGAGCGTCCTAGCACTTTCTTGATAAACGTTTTCGTTCCCCCGATCAAACGCTCCCACCAGCCTCCATACCATGGAGCACGTTTGATGCTGAAGCGCCACTCTGTTCCTCTTCTGCTAAGTTCCGTATGGATTTTTTCGGACGCGAAAAGATTCTTAATTTGGTTCGCTGCACCTACAAATGTTGTTCCATTGTCTGAAATCATCATCCGCGGTACTACAGAGTGTCGACTACAGAATCGACGATAGGCTTGTAAGAACGTCTCTGTGGACAAATCGGGTACCAGCTCCAGATGTTCTGCACGGGTGGAAGCACATGTAAACAGGCAAATGTATGCCTTTGTGTTCTGACCGTCTGTACCACGAACCTGTAACGCTCCGGAAAAGTCAACACCAGTCACAGTGAATGGGTCCGCTTCTTCCACTCTCATGGCGGGTAACGGTGGTGGATCCGGTGCAGAGTATGGCTTGCCTACAACTCTTCTACATGGCACGCATTTCTTAATCACCTGCTGTACACGTCGTCTTATTGCAGGAATCCAGTTTTTCTGACGTATGAAAGTCACTGTTAAGTTTTGACCAGAATGTAGAATTCTTTCTTGAGCGTCCATCACCACTAGTCGAGTGAATGTATGTCTCTGTGGTAATAGATACGGAAACTTCACAGTCTCCGTAACCGGGGCATTATGTATACGTCCTCCACATCGCAGTAAGCTCCTATCACCAATGAACAATTTCAGTTGTTTCACCAGTGTCGTTCGTGAATGCCCATCTCGAAGACATTGAAATTCTTCTTTATATGAAGAGAGTTGAACACTCGATATCCATACTTTCTCTGCATCAAGTAGCTCAGATGCGGTCAATGATCTAGATTGTGATAGGCTTTTGTTCTTGCATTTCATTTTAAATCGTGAAAATATGCTGTCACGCGCAGTAACTGTTGTAAATTACCGTATTTCGCCATGCAGATAATCGCTAGAACTCCATGAACTTCCGTAACCGCTTGCATTGATGGAACGCAACATATTTCTGCAACGCAGACAGCTGTGTTTTTGGGTTCCCATGCCGGCCAACTTCCGGGATTCGTTATCCAACGCGGTCCTTTGACCCAAAGATCGCTTTGCATGAACTGCTCTGCTAAGATTCCGCGGGTTAACAAGTCGGCGGGATTATATTAGGTAGGACAATATCGACATTCATGATTTGGTAAAAGTAAACTTATTTCAGCAACACGGTTTTTCACAAGTTCTTTCGGACCGGAAGTCACCTCCGCTTCCGGCGTGATGCCTATGGACTCTTATTTCCAAAGTCGCTCGATGTCAACGGTGTTCAAAGGTGACGTCATAACGTTCAGCATATGTGGTATTGTCCCTGCGCTTGTATTTGGCAGTGAGCCAGAAAGAAGATACCCAAGTTTCGACTGTACTGAGGTAGGTCCGTTGCCTCTAACAACGTGATTCTGAACTATCTTCCAGTAAGCATCTGCACCAATCAGCATTACAATATCAAACGTCTAATGGCCCTAAACTTGGTGTGCTAATTTTAAACCTCGAAGGTACGATAGGGACGTGATGTTTTTCTGTAAATTCGGAAGCGGGACGGCTATAGCGGGCGTAATTGGGACGTCAATCGGGATCCACTCCTTCCGGTCAGTGATAACGTGCACTGTGGCGGTTTTCATTATCTGTACATTTTGAGATGAATGACCAAATGCTACCAAGTAGATTGTCTCTGTACCAATCTCTTTAACATTTAATTCATTCGCAAGTTTCTCTGCGATAAAAGATCTCTGAGCACCTTCATCGAACAAGATATTTGCTTCAATAATACAGTTGTCGGAATTTACTTTGCCAACGGCGGTCTTCAGGAGAACATAAGATCTTGCCTGTGTGGAAAAAATGCAGAATCGTATGTCCCGTAGCGCTGCCTTGAAATGGAGAGGCATCAGGATTCAGGGAAGATCTCGTATTCCTCTGCTCACAGATGGCGGTATGATGTTTTCGCTGACAGTTGCGACATCTGTTGTGGGATTTACACAATGCTAATGATGTGACTTTGACAGACAGTTGAAACACAATTTCTTCTGTTTAACAATTTGAACGCTGTCGTTGGTTGTCTTGTTACAATTTGTTGCAAAATGTTCTCCATCGCAAAAATGACAGGTCACCTTCCGATGTTTAATGTCTTCGTTTGATCTTGACGGCATGCGTTTTTTCCTCGGACATCTACTTCCGGTATGGAATGACGCAGTCGGCATATGTGAGCCGTAAATCGGAAGTTCCCGTGTGTCGCCTTCTCGCATGATGGCAATCTCTTTCTCGATGGCACATCTTAGGTCGAGAAGCTTCCAGCGATTGGTCCCATGATCACGTGCCATACTTTGACGTACTGCGGTCGGTAACTTGTCTCTGATGATAGTCACCAACAGATTCCCATATGTATCTTGGCACTCTTCTAGTTATTCTAATCCTCTTATGCTGGTCTCTAGTCTATCATAAAATGCTTGAAGACTATCAGGAGTGTTCTTTGGTGGGTCTAATTGGATCAGCGATTGCATCAGCGCCTCTACTATCTTTTCTGGCTGTTCGAATCGTTGTTTTGGTAGCTCGATAGCTTTCATATAGTTCACGTTTGTTAACTGGAATCCCGCTATACATGAACTCGCTGCGCCGTGAACTAATGCACGAAGATATGCAAATTTCTGCACGTCTGATAATGCCTGGTTTTGGTGTACAGAATATTCGAAACTGTCCCAGAACGTCTGCCACTCTACTATATCCCCGTGGAACGATTGCAGAGATAATTTTGGCAACTTTTAAAACGAAACACTCTGGTTGGTCATCTTTTTCGTGGTAGATACCTCAAGTGTGTGCCGATTCAATTCTGGAAAACCTGGCTGTATTTTATCTAATGCGCAAACAATTTCTCTATCGGGTTTCGGTTTGCCCACTGTTGTTTTCGTCTTGTGAAACGTTCGATGTAATTTCTTCTTTGGTTCCGATACGTTTATTCAGATTATCTCTAAGTCTTTGTATCTTTAACTCTAGGTTGATTAAATATGATTTTCCCTCGACAAGTTCCGATGATAAATCTTCGATATCGTTATGGTTGACGATCTTATCGTTCAGCGTTCTCACTTCTTCTGCTTCTTCCATAATCAGGTGAAGTAATCTCTCGTACTCTGATGTCGTTAACTCGGTTGAGTCGAATCTCTCTAATTCTCTGGATATAAGGCGACGATGACCGTCGCGCATCGCAATGAATTTGTTCAGCTGCATATTTCGACTCTTGACTAGTTTGTCACGGCACCAAAATGTCTTGTGGTCGTATAAAAGGAAGAAAGCGTTGTGTCTAGTTCTGAATCTATTTCAAATCTCAATGTATATAAATAACGAACTAACAGATATGACGTTAACGTCACGTGACGTTCCGCGCAATGGCGCGAAAGCGTCGTAATATGTACAAATTCCCAACACTTACATTAAGCAAACATTTATGATGAGCTCTCTTAATGTGATCCAAATCGCGAAAGTAGGATGACCGAGGAAATGCAAAACCTTTGGACCCTATTTGCACATGTAACATCTGAGTACAACAGTACGATGCATGATTCTACAAACCTGGCCTATACTACAAGTCCAAAATGCCATTTATAAATGTGTTACAGTGCACAACGGTAAAGTTTGTCACCTATTTCTTTATATGTGTTAAGGATTTGGGACATATGTTCCACCCCTTGTAAACACGCGCTATTGATAAAAGCATTTTTTTAAACCTTACAACTTATGTATTCTGCAGTTGAAGTCATGTTTACTAATTATACGGACAGTTTTTAATTAGCTTGTTATCGTGTATTATTATTGCAGAACATTAAAGATGAAAAGCGTCAAGATTGAATAAAGCCGAAGTAAGTACCATTCTAAATGCTTAAAAGGAAGTAAGTTCCAGAGAGGGGGTTAAACCATTTTTGGCAATAAATTCGTTATCATAGATTCAACGGCAACGAGAAAATGAAATAATCGTGACTGTAGTTATATTTTATTGCACACGTTCGTCAATACTATGTATTATAAGATAACATGTTTGATACGTGTGCATCCAATTTCTCGGACGTCACGTAAGTAGACAACATATTTGTGGACGGTTTTCCTTCAATAACTTTTTTATCTCGACGACTAAGATCTTCAACCAAAAAATTCGAGGGAAGCTCAAACATCGCAAAGCCGGAAGGGCATATTTATTCAAAAGAAAAAAAGATAACGTGGCTTACCGGATGCAGTATTCGCTACTCTGTCCCAAATTGATGACTTAATAACTATATTGTAAATTGATTATGCATTGGCTGATAAGAAAATAAGAAAAACAAACTTGGAAGACTTTCAATAGTTATTTATTAATTGCCTTAAATATAACGCTGATAATCGGCATGTTTAAAATCTTTTTCACCGGCATTTTAACAGTGTTTAAAAAACAACAGTTACTGAATTCTTGTGACAGATAACCGTGTTCTACAAACAACAGCTACACCCCTTCTCTGATGTGGTCATCAACGTCAACTGTTGACGTAGCGTCCCCGGGCGTAGACGTCATCTCTCTCGCTGCTATGACTTGCGGTTGGGGCACAGCCTTCAACGGTGCAATCGTCCCAATGCCATCATCGCCAAAACTAACACGCGACTGCGACGCACACAGGTTTATGTCCTTGTCGCAATATAGGTCCGGACTGTCGCTACAATTATTCGCGCATGTTGGTGTGTCCGTATAGTTATACCAATTCTTAATCCAGAAATCGGCCATGCCTTCTTTGTTCTTGAAGGAGCTTATCCCATACATGCCATGTTCCGCCGCGTGTTCCTCTGAGTATTTTGCATGCGGATAGTCGGACGCTGGATCCACACCACAAGCGGTGCGCTGTCGCTGCCGGAAGGTCTCCCAGATGTAGTCAATATAGGCGTGGTGCATGTAGAATATGGGGTCGGAGGCGGCCCCGCTACCTTCAAAAGTTCCCCCCACCCACTTATGAATGGCATTATGTATGCCCTCAAACGGTTCGCTAAAATCCTGTAACAATTACAAATATAAATGCTCGTATAACACACATATGTACTACTCCCAAAACAAGGACCTAATGTTTAGTTGCGTTATATGCCTTTTATACATTTCTTTATGTTTACAAAATTTAATATAATAAACATCTATAGCCTATATTTATTCAAAAGCTTAGCGTATTATCTTGGTTTAAAGGTTACATAATATTAGTGAGTCTAACAAAATTAAGTGTTAGAATGGTATGATGAATAAGGGTCGTGGTTTATATGCTGGCTTTTTATAATGTTCAAAGACATTTACGAAATTAGGCGAAATTCCACCACGTGCATTACATGTTTAAGACGTTAATCAACGAACGTCGATTCTGACACGCGTATTACTGGTTCTTCTTTGGCTTACTAGTCGTGTTAAGATGTGACTTACATCAAAGCTGCAGCGAGTGAGCAGATCGTTGATTCTGTCCTGTCGGGCCGGCGCCCCGGCCCCACGGGCCACGTTCCGTGTTAGCGGGCCCCTCGGCGCGCCCCAGCCGGCAAAGGGGCCCTCCTTGACCTCGCCCACTCCGGTCCCTGCAAAGTTCTTTAATGAGTCACGTTATGAGAAAAACTTGACTAAATGCATGTGCGGACTGAACAGGCTGATCTGGGACGACACTTCACGCTTTTATAGCATTTTTTTTCATTTAAAAGAACTGTCCATTCTTCGCGAAAATCAAGCGTATGTGGAAGGTGTCTTTCAATATTAGCCTGTGTGGACTTAATAGTATAGTGATTATATTTCTTGATTGTATGGTGAGGAATCGCATCCGCTCGTATTCGCTATGTTGCTTGATCGGCAGTTGGGGACATGGAAAACACATACCTAATTGTTGTATGAATATGTAACTTTTAAAGTCAACAAAATAATCATCGGGGGGAGGGGGAGGGTTGCAAGTAAAATTTTAAAATAATATGGTATATAATAATTACAAACGTGTGCGAAATTATCGAAGAAATTGTTACAGTTAACATTTGGTAAATTTCGCCTATGTCAAAAGTTTTTTTTAATTTTCATTTTGTTATATTGTTTGATAGTGTAAGGAAAGTTTCCTTACTTGTCATTTGTATCACTCCCGGAAACAGGTGACATTGTGAAAATGTAAACATTATAAACATTCAAAACTCATCGACAGAAAATACCTGGATAGCCTACGGAGGAAGTCAGCTGAATCCACCAGAAATCACCATTGTTTATCCTTTATTTAGCAAATACTATTAAACTCCGCGTTCGTTTGATTGTCAATTTCATGTCGCGTAGATTATACTGCACACTTAAACTTTAAATAGTTGCAGAAGTTAATTTTGTGAATGTAATTATATTCATCCCCTTTATGATCCATAACTTTAAATGTTTACTTTTTAATCGGTAAAATATATTGTTAGTCAGCGTCTTTGAAAGTGACCGCCATGTAAAGTTCAGGCGCGAACTATTTTTCGTCTGTAAGCTAGGTCTCAGCGTCTGAACAGTATTAACATTATTGTCTTTATAATTTAACAGTAATCCTTTGAGAGTATTAGGATGTTTCGCCGAGATACAGCCTAGTCATTTGTTGCATTATATAAATATTAATATTTATATGAACAGATGTTATTTCCCATGGGGCGGAGTTTCTACTGTCTCACCTACTCGTACGCCTTACCATTTGTTAAGTTTGGCCATTGTTTGTTTCACATATCTATGTTCAGCTGATTATTTGTAAATACTGCTTTTCGTTAAAGCTGTTCATTTGACCAAAGAGTTGTATATGATGTATTGAGTTTAGATTGTTATATTATTTAAGGAATGGACCTGAGCACACTTTGTTGTTAAAAGCCGAGGATTTCATTGGTTCATTTTGTCACGTGGTAACTGAGTCGGAATCTATAAATACGGACTCAGAATTCAGTCAGCATCTTCTAAGTCCTCCGCGAGGGACGTTAAACGGGGGTGCAGTGTATCGGTGCTGTACACCGGGCACTTAAAAGAACCAGGGGCGCCTCTGGAATCGGGGCGCCCTCTGTATCCCGCTCGAACCCCCACTAACACCTCTTGGGGCGGAGAGCACAAAAACCACACACAAACTATAAAGAATTAACATTAATGCCAATAAGGATAATGATAATCTAGAGATAATAGGAAGACTGCAAACACCATTTTGATAAAAGGCAAACCACTACATAATCCATTAAAAAAAAAAAAAAAAAAAAAAAAAAAAAAAAAAAAAAAAAAGCATCTAGTCACATTAAGGTCTCATTGGCCATCGTGCTATGATGTATAATATGACCTTATTTTCTCCTCTGAAGGGTCACAGGGGCAGGTCGATACATCTGTAGTCGAGAAGACGCTGGACGACCTGTAAATAAATCTCAAATACACACAGTCAGCATCTTCTTTCTGGAGCTCACACCTTCTTAAGACAACCAACAGCTACGGTATATACATTACATACACTTATTATACAACATTATCAGGATGGGAAATAGAATGTTCAGACAAATGAGAGCTCCTCCGTTTACTATTTAATATAACGCTTCAGTACAGTAAATGTAATTATTATGTAATAACTACAGTCAAGAAGATCTCGGTGCATAGGCTCGGTCCTTCCTCGTCCATTGTGTCCACTTATATTCAGTGACGCCCGCTTGGCATATTGTATTATCTATATGCACATTTTATATATATAGATATAACAAACACAATTTAAATTGTTGAAACTTTTATTTGGCTTCGTTGTTGATGAACCCGAGGGATTGAAACTCCGGATCGGGGTCAACTATTATCAAAGGGATGGCTATTACTGATGCATACCAACGGTATACTACCTACGCGAGGTTTCCTGACAGAGTACGTGAGGCGGTATACCCATTACAATATTATTAAAGTGTACGTGGTAATATCAATGTCTAAATTTAAATGCGATAAATGCCTGCATTTACGAAATTGCATAACGGCAGTAACATAAGCATAGCGCAATCCGCTGAGATAAATTAGGACAGGCGAATGTTAACCATGTATTACATGAATCCCGTGCGGACAGAAACACGACAGTTAATCACGGGCGCCACCTCATTTTATAAATGAGCCAATGCTACTTCCGAGGTGGCGCTAAGGACCGGATGTTTTGAAAATTCACGGAAAATACTACATGGTGAGAAAGTTGTATGTGTTTTTTTCCAACATATTTCGCATGATTTTAAAAATCGGACAATGCAGTTCGATTCAGAGAAGATTTATTATTCCACAAATGTACAAAACATGTAATCACAGCCCATTTAGAAACGTGGAGACCTTGTCTCGTGGATGATTTTTTGAAAGCAGATCGATGTCCTTTGCCTGTGTGACGAGCTAATTTCCAACCAATGAAATCGCCAACGACATCAAACCATAGCTTTGAACGTGTACGAGTTGTTTCAAAAACATTCGCATTTTACCGATCTTATAAATAATTTTGTATTTTTTCAAAAGTGGAGCCAAAACCAAGGAGGTGTCGCAAATGACAGGAGGTGGCGCAAATGCAGATTTTCAGCTGTTAAAATTTTCTTTGCTGAGCGTACTTTTTATGTGGTATTCCAGGGTGATGGTTCGATATTTCTTCTTAATTCGATGATAGTGAAATCTAATTGAAATTCAAAAGTTGCGTCAACATAATTTTGAAGAAACATGTGTTACAAAACGATTATGAAGATTTCGGGCATTTTATATATTGTAAATTGAATGTAAAACTGAAAAGTTACTTGATTATAATACAAACTTATCAAGTAAAAAGAGAGAGCAATTCTAATTTTTGGAAATGTAAGTTGCGACAAACGACATATTTCAGCTTAATGAAGATTCGTGCACCGTTGCTTTGAGTGAATTAAGCATTTGGATTAGGGGACAAATCTCATCGTTTCAAGCAGAAGTAATATCTTTTGATTATTTCGTGAATTATCCTTCTGTATAAACATATTTGTTGTAGAAAAAATATTTTGAGAATTGCATTACATATTTTAGGTTTATATAGTACAACATGTTTAATTCAGTTTGCTGACATATTAATTGAGTTGGTGACTTATATATTGACATATTTACATCTTGTTTTTATAGAATGTGTACATGTTCTGTACAAATTTTGGGGTTACGTATATACGTTTAAAAATAAAAAGAAATATGAAAATGATCAGAATCTATCAAATGTAAGCCATATGATTATTCATATATCGTGCATTGGTTCTATTAGATCCGCAAGAAGCCTATGTGCTTGTGCATACATCAACTAGTATATGCTTAACGCAATCGCTTGATGTCATACGCGTATTAATCTGGTGGCCCTTTGCTCGTCACACCGGCACAAAACATCGATTTGCTTTCAAAAAAAAGTCCACCAGGGTACAACTTATAAAGTTCTCAACGTTCTTAAATAGGTTGTGATTGTATGATTCTGTAGTTTTGTGGATGATATAATCTACGCTGAATCGCACTTCATCGCGAAATATGTTGACAACACATATACAATCTACTCGTCGTGAAGAATTATCCTTGAAATTTCAAAACATCCGGTTCTTAGCGCCACCTCGGAAGTAGCATTGCGTCGCTGTTCTTCGAAAACCGTGGAAGTCAAATTTGGCGCAAAATGTTTTTGTTTTTATAAGAATGGCGGGTTCACGGGTCATTTTTTGCAAAAATACTGGATTTCATATCCAATTGGAAGGCATAGTTAGGAGCACATGAGAAAATGCTGAACACTCATTGGTGCACTAATTGTTTCTGCAAAAACTGCGTAGGTCAATTTTTCCAACTTTTCAAAACATTTTTAAAATGTTTTTTTAAGTTATAAAATATAATAATTTAGATAGTCTTGATTAAAATGGGCATGCTTTTTATTTATGAAAATATAAAAGCCTGTAGTTGTCACTTTAATTCTAAAAATGGACTTACGCAGTTTTCTCTTTAATATTTGGTTCCTTTTTTAGACTATCTAAATTATTATATTTTAAAAATGTTTTTTTTGCCTATTGAAAAGTTGTAAACATTTACTTACGCGGTTTTCGAAGAACAGCGACAATTGGCTTTTTTAATGATCGCAGAAACGAGATGGCGCCCGTGAGAAAATGTTTTCAGAAATAATCGTGCAGTAAATACAATTAGGCAAAAGTAAGTATGTTAAAATTTCTCTTATTCATAAGCGTTATTTTATGTATTCATTAGTTTTTTGTATCGATTATTTTGTTTATTGGTCATTTTGCCATATTGTGAACAAGTCCCTTTTAGATGAAAGATAGACCTTTGGTTGGATAACGGTTCGATTTACAGCCCTGATAGCTGGTTAGCCACATATTAGCCGCATTCTGGGAAAACTGAGCTTCATACATGTGCGTAAAGTGTCGTCCCAGATTAGCCTTTGCAGTCCACACAGGCTAATCAGGGACGACACTTTCCGCTTCTATGACATTTTTCGTTAACATGAAGTCTCTTCAAAGCAAAATCCAATCCACTTTACGCACAGGCATTTTGCCCAGTTTTGTTCAGAACGTGACTCATTTGATAACGATTTACAGCCCTGATAGCTAGTAAGCCATATTAGAGCCGTTTCTGGGAAAACTGGGCTTCATGCATTTGCGTTAAGTTTCGTCCCATATTATCCTGTGCAGTCCGCAAAGGCTAATCAGGGACGACACTTTCCGCCGTAACTGGATTTTCTTTTAAAAGATGCTTCCTTTAAACAAATAATTTCATAAGAGCTGAAGGTGTCTTCCCTGATTATCCTGTGCGGACCTTAAGCACAGGCAGTACGCCCGGTTTTCCCAGAACGAGGCTCATTACAGTGTTTGATTATTTCTTACGATCTGACACATATCACTTTACATGAGACAGTTTCCCGGGCATCGAACTACCCGGATCATTAAACACATCCAGGTTTTCGATTATGGGGCGCATTGATACCGCTAGTTTCCCTACCCAAGTGCTCATTGTCCCACATGATTGAGTACCCGGGTCCGTTGGCCATGTTGTCGTCCAGGCTGCTGTCCCAGTAGGGCAGGCTCAGATCGGGGTCCTTTAGGCGGAGCGCGTCCTCAAAGCTTGAAACAGCATATACGATAAGTGAAAATGGTGATTACATTTGCCTGAAGTATCGTTCTTGGTTTAAGCAACATGCATTTAGGTATTCGTGAATACATGTAAGCAATACAGACAGACAGACAGACAGACAGACACACAGACAGACAGACAGACAGACAGACAGACAGACAGACAGACAGACAGACAGACAGACAGACAGACAGACAGACAGAAAGATAGACAGACAGACAGACAGACAGACAGACAGACAGACAGACAGACAGACCGACAGACAGACAGACAGACAGACAGACAGACAGACAGACAGACAGACAGACAGACAGACAGACAGACAGACAGACAGACAGACAGACAGACAGACAGACAGACAGACAGACAGACAGACAGACAGACAGACAGACAGACAGACAGACAGACAGACAGACAGACAGACAGACAGACAGACAGACAGACAGACAGACAGACAGACAGACAGACAGACAGACAGACAGACAGACAGACAGACAGACAGACAGACAGACAGACAGACAGACAGACAGACAGACAGACAGACAGTTTATTTTGACTTGTACAATGTACATCGTCAACAACACTTAACGAAAACAGTCACAATGTCAATTGTGCTAGGAACGAAGTTTTACACATATTTACAAATCATTTACTTAGCTAACAATACAACAAGTAAATATATGCTTTTAAAACTGAGCCACGTATTGCGAAAACGGGTCTTATGTCTTAGGAGTTCCGAGTTCCAACTTGTTCTCTTATTTTTCATAATCTTTGTTATTGTTATCAAGACTCTTTTTTCATTTATGCGATTACATTAGTTTTTTGTATCGATTATTAGCACAGGCTAATCAGGGACGACACTTTCCGCCTTAATTGGATTTTTGCTAAGAAGAGATTTCATTTAAACGAAAAATGTCATATAAGCGGAAGGTGTCGTCCCTGATAAGCTTGTGCGGACTGCACAGGCTTCTCTGTGCGGACTGCACAGGCTACTCTGGGACGACACTTTACGCACATGCAGTATGCCCAGTTTTCTCAGAACGCGACCCAAATGAGCCATATTCTGGGAAAACGTGGTTTAATGTATGTGCCTTCATTCCCCCTCCCCCCCCCCCCCCCGATTATCTGTGAGTTTCGCACAGGCTTATCAAAGATGACACATCCCGCGATATTCGTATTTTCGGTTAAATAAAAGCGGAAAGTGTCATCCCTGATTAGCCTTTGCAGACTGTGGGTTTACGAGGTGTTTATTTCCAAAGTGGTGTTTCTCAGAAAATGGATTGGAATGTTGTTTTTTTATAACCACAGGGAAATCAAGATTAAATAAACGTAGTATAAATTGAAATCTTACAGTGCTATGAACACCCGATGCCAGGGCATGAAGGCGTATCCACTGTGTGTGCCGCCCCGCAATACCCCATGCCTGTGGACCGTAGCGAAACACGTATAAGTGCCGTCCTGTAAAAGCCATAGGGGTTTGGGCGATAGAAATGGATGAAATGAAATAATAAATAAAAAGTGTAAAAATATGTTGTTTAATTTGAATCAAATTTTGTTCGCTTACATTTATGCAGTCTTAATTAAATACGTTATATACCGTAGTAAAAATGATTGGATTATAAAGTATTCAAAAATATTTTTAAACGGTATAATCCCCACTCCTTCGTCGTATTGCACGTTAGCATGTAAGATATCGTAATAAATTGATAAAACCCAATATATAAAATACATTCTCATTGATCACAATCAAGGTTTACATCGATTTGCTTTGATCACCTTGTATAGCTCATTCAGCGCCTTGTGGAATCGAGTCCTTTGGGATACCGAGAGGGTTCGATACTCCTGTCGGGTCCTATATCCGGTGAGCGGGAGTCGAACAGTGGGCACAGTTCCGTTGGCTGGGAGAAAAATTCGGATATTTAATACAACTATGTACCTTCCGACCAATGCATTTTCCTAAGACGCTTTTCATGTTTGATCCCTGATCAATTAAAATAAAAATTCACAATATCTTTTGAATTTAAATTGATACATGTACATAATAACATTTGTACTAAGATGCAAATAATAAGAGTTGGTAAATGTTTCCAAAAACACAAAAATCCCACACGACCTTACTCTATCAATAAATATGAGACGCGTTTTGCGAAAATTGGGCTTAATGCATGTGCTCCTTAACATAATTTTCGGTAAGGATAGACTTCATTGAAACTAAAAATACCATAAAATCGGAAAGTGTCGTCCCTTATTAGCCTGTGCGGACTGCACATGCTAATCTGGGACGACACTTTACGCACATGCATTAAGCCCAGTTTTCTCAGAACAAGGCTCATATATACCCCTTATAGTAGTTGCTAACATGGTGCTCCATAGACAGTTATCACTTTGATGAGCAAAAGGACCTGACGATGTCAGTACTAGTTTCCCTCTTGCTTATGTTGTTATATTGGCTGAATTCAAATGGAACTGTTGATGCATTTGTTTTATATTTAGGTAACCTATTGAGAGTTCGTAGGTCATTCAAACACAACGAATGAATTATTGTTAAATGTATGTAAAATACTACAAAGAAAACATATTTTAAAGTGTGTTTCGATAATAATGAATCATTATTTAAATAATTTCGCTAACAACGTCTGAGTCCGCTTGCAGTTTGTGATCCAATATATTTCACAAAATGCTCTTTGTCTCAAGCTTATGCATTTCGTCGCATGATTGCTTAGTGCTCTAACAACCATTTTCATTTTTTGTAGAAAAACGCATTAAAATTTTACAGGATCAACTTTCATTTTCTCACTTATTTGTGCACGTATGTGGACAAAAATATACCGGAGTGTTTATCAGCAAACGGAGAATATGAATATAATTAAATATTTACTTAAATATATGAGTACCATATAGGCGATAAGATGCACACCAAAGTTGAGCGAGACAAAGACAGGAAATCAAGCATTGAAGATGAAGCAGTAATAGCATTTCAATTCTACTTTGCTCTAAGTCCCGGAGATGGTGCAGTACATCATTCACCCGTTTGTAAAAATGTGGGAGATAGAGCAAAATGGAATCGAAAAACTTCCTCTGTGACGACTGAATCTTGAACCTAATTACGTCATATTAAAGATCTCGATTCACGAACACAGCGATATAAAATACTCATTTTTGAATAAAAATGGAGATAGAGCACTATAGCAATAAAGCGACGATTTGTCCGATAATATAACATGCACTATAAATATTAAGAGTAAATACATTTAGAACTAAAATAGTTTAATAATCCTTATATACATAAGCCGTGCTATTGGATAAACTGGGCTTAATGCATTTGCGTAAAATGCAGTACGCACAGGCTAATCAGGAACGAGTATTGCCGCCTATGCAATATTTCGTTTAAAGGAGATCTCTTCTTAACGAAAGTCCATAAAAGCGAAAAGTGTCGTCACTGGTTTGCTTGTGCGGACTGTACAGGCTTATCTGGTAAGAAACTGTACGCGAAGTCATTAAGCCCGG